>NC_034412.1:19210989-19251162 GCF_002078875.1 Numida meleagris | reverse complement strand
CCTTTCTCAAGGAGCATGGACACTATGTTGGAGGGCTGAGCTCCAGAATTTTTTGTCATCTGTTGGCATTTGTGCAGGAATGTCCATCTACAAGGTACATAGAAAGGATGATGGGACCGGCCACCTGCCCTGCTTCCCCTTGCTGCCCTCCCTGTCATGGCCCTGCTCACCAGGTGGCCCATGGGTCAGCCATTTCCATAGCTATTTGTTGAATGGGCTGCTGCAATCAGTATGTGTGGCTCCTGCACCTGCGGTGCGACCTGGTCTCAGCAAACCTGGATGAAATTTTGTGGTATTGTCAGGGGGATCTTGGGGAGCTTCCCGGGTCCTGGAGGACAGAGAAAAGGGTATCATTTGCTGCTGACTTCCCTGTTCTGTATATCAGGGTGCACAGTTGGAGAGCTGAGGACAGGTATGTTTCCTGCTCGGGTTCCATCACTGTCTGAATGTCCAGTGTTGGGCTGACATACTTTTCTGAAGCAGCATGGACACTATGTTGGAGGGCTGAGCTGCATAATTTTTGGTCATCTGTTGATATTTGTGCAGGAATTTCCATCTAGAAGGTAGATGGAATGAAGTTAGGACTGTCCACCTGCCCTGCTTCCCCTTGCTGCCCTTCTTGTAAGGGCCCTGCTCACCGGGTTTCTTGTCTCCCCGGCATTTCCTTGGCCATGTGGGGCCTTGTATGTCCCTAAACCTGTGTGGAATGGGGAAACTCAATCAGCAGGTTGGGTGCCGGCACCTGCAGTGGGGACACGTCTCAGGAATCCGGGGAAAAACCTTGAGACAGGGGTATGGTGATTATAGAACGCTTCTTGTGTCACGTAGGATCAAGGTGGGAAATAATTCAGGACCGACTTATCTGTCTTGTAGAGAGTTGCCCTCCTGTTGGGAGATGAATCTGCATGAGGACAGGATTGGCTTTTCATCCTGCCGCTCCTCTGTCCCTGTGTCTGGCTGTAAGGCAGAAGAGGAGCAACAAGGGAGGAGCAACTTGCCGTCCATCCTCATGGGCTGCTCCTGACTGCCACAGCCATCGCTCAGATGCTGGGCGGGGATCTCTGGCTGGTACTGCCCTTGTCTTCAACATTCCACGTTGCTGTGATACCAAGCCTGTGATGGAACAGAGCCGTCACTGGTGTTCTACTCTTCTGACATGGCTGTGACAACTGCAGTGTTGTTCCTGGAGCTGATGGCTGCCCCTTTTAATGTGGCCTCGACATAGCAGGGCTGGTGCTGCCTAGGATGGGGCTGTTGCCTTCCACCATCCATATAATAAAGTAATGAGTTGTTTATGCATTATTGCCTGATAGTACTTCAGCCATGTCAGCACGATCATTACAGCCATTCCCTTTCTCCCATCTCCACCTAAATCCAGACAGGAGGTGATGAGAGGGAGGAGGACCAGGGCCCTGCAGCACAGCATGGGAGGAGTGCTCCTTCCCAGAGTCATTGCACATGTGGCTGAGTGCTTGCTGAATGCCTTTTGTTCCCATGGCTGAAAAGAGCACTTCTGATCTCCTCCTGCCCAGGAGGCCCTGGAAATGCACTGCATATTGCCAGGAACTCCTCTAACCCCTTCCCGTGGTTTGCAGGTTTCCCACACTGGCGTGACAAGGCCGTGCCCTGTGAGAGTTGGTTCGGTGCTGCCCAGCTGCCAATGCCCTGCCTATGCATCCCCCAGCGTACCAAGGTGGAGCATCTTTCTGTCCCCGTGCTAGGCCACTGCAGCCCCTGCCCAACCTGTGGCACCGGCCGCTGCAGGGCTCCCTGTTCTACAGCTTTACAGTCTCTGTCCCTTTCCAGAAGTGCAAAGAATAATTCTTTCTCAGTTGTTCTGTATTTTCCACCCACTGTGCTGCCTCTGTGATCCTTCATTTCTAATGTAGGATCTTAGTTCGTCACTACATATATCTCCATACCCTGGGGTACTGTGTAACCCCCTTCCACAAGGACCTATTGTGTGTTTTTCTTTTTTATTTGAGTGTCAATTTTAGTTTCTGTGCCTTTTAAGAGTTTTCAAGAGGGAAGGGTTGTGATAATCCCAGAGCAAACACCTGCTCCCGTCCTGCAGCTTGCAATATTATTTTCTTGCAAAGGCTTTTAGGTGAATTTCTAAGAATGAAAATGGGGAGGGGAGTAGTCTAGAAAGTGGTCACACAGGAGGGGAGAAGTTCTTCGAAACTGTCTTTCATCATGGAAAACTCTGCCATTAAAGCATGGAGAATAAAGTTTAAAGAGGGTAGATTTAGTTTGGATAAAAGGAAAAAGTCTTTTACAGTGAGGGTGGTAAGGTACTGGAACAGGTTGCCCAGAGACATGGTGGATGCCCCATCCCTGGAGACTTTCCAGGCGAGGCTGTATCAGGCCCTGGGCAACTGGATCTAGCTGTGCATGTCCCTGTTCATTGCAGGGGAGTTGGACTAGATGACCTTTAAGGGTCCCTTCCAACTCTAAGGATTCTGTGGTTCTATTACAGTTTGAAATCTTACCATTATGTAGATATGGGAGCTCAGGAAAAGGTCATCAAAGGATGCTCTCTGAAATGGACTTCCAACTGACTTGTGGTTCATGGGACATTAATTAGCTATTTTTGGTATTAGCTGGCCATCACCATAACATTGGCTGGCATCTGATTAAAAAAAAAAATGATCACAGACTTTTAGCTTCAAAAGCAATACCTGTTTAACTCTATTGTAACATAGAAACTCAGGCTGTTCTGCAACTGAGTCTTTATGTGAGCCCTAAGAGGTATAGTATAACTTTGCAGTGCACTTGGACTGCAGAACCTGCATGTGTGTACATAAGATCAAATAGTTCAGGAAAGCACTATGAAGATACTTGATTAAGTTTACATCTTTCAAATATTACAAGAATGCTTCCGTTGATTTTCAATAGCAGTCTTTTCAAGAGGAAAATATAGTCAAGATTTTAGGAGGTAAGCTCTGGAACTTAGTAGAGCAAGGAGGCTGAACTAGCCTTTTGATATGTGAATATGTTTCTGTTTTGTATTTCCTGCCTCTTCCTGGGCTAAACAACTTTCTAGATCGTATGTTCCCTTTCTTGAGTGGTCAGCAACAAGGATGAGAAGATTAGGAGCTTAGAAAATAAAGAGCTGGCATCAGAAGTATAGGACTGTATAGCACAATTTCTTCTTTCTCAAGGGTACTACTACTTCTACTGTCTAGAACTGGTTTTCAGATGATTCCTTGTGGAATCATAGAAACGTTTTGTAACTGTGACAGATCTTCTTTTCTTACCTGTGCTCTGAAACGTATGGAAACCAATGGGAGAATTACTATTGCCTAAAATGAGTTTGGAATTTCCCCTTATCAGTTGAGAGTGGGAAACAAAGGCAGTCTGCATCTGATACTCAGGAATGGGGAAGATACACCTGTAATGTTGGTCTTGTTTAATTGTTTTCATATTCTTTTCATATGCTCATTCTTTATTTTCACGTAATTCATCATATCTCTGTAAAGACAGCTGCACTCATGCAAATAGTGGCAGGGAAATTGGAGAAATTTGTCCCCCAAAGCAGTAAATATGGATTAGGGAAGAGCAGAATCAGAGACGGCTGGAAGTGCTGTTTATGCTAAAAAGACCATTTGCAGCTGTAATTTGTGTTTCTTATTGTTAGGTGGCAGGGAGCCCCATGGCTCACTGGCGCTGGCTCAAATAAAAGCAGTGCTGTACAGAAGGCAGATCATCCCCCTGCTGAATTTAGAGCATACTATCTGCTGTATACAGTCTGCATGGAAATGCCACAAACCTCCAGTCACTGCATCTGATGGGCGACTTCAATATTTATCTGAACCATTTTCACTACTCAGAGGGTGAGTTCAGACTTTGCCCTGCCACTACTTAAAACAGACTCACTATATTCAACAAGGTGAATCTCACTTTCACCCTCTTTGTTAGTACACACTGTATTAAATCCACAATGAGGAGATTTCCTGTTCGAATGGTAAAACTTGGGCTGTGAGTGCTGCCCTGCCAATTATTGTGGTACCTGGGGATCAACAAAGCCTGAGAAACCACATTATGTTTTTATTTCCTAAATTACATTCATTGTAGCAGGGAGGATGAGGTGGAGATTACTAAAATAATTTCATCCAATTTTTTTTGGCAGGATTGACCTGTGGTGGACTCCACTGCGTTTACTGCCAATTTGGGATGATGCGTTGCTGTAAAGTGCTACCAGTAAATGGGAAGTTTGGGCTAGCAGGAAAAGAACAGGTGAGTCCGGCTTCCTTTATGTGCTCTAAGGACAAAGAGGGGCGGTTCCATACTGAGCATACTTCGAGGAGAATCAGCCTCCCAGAACTCTTGTTGTGAAAAAGCACTGCCAAGTAAAGTATCATTTGAAACAGCTGGACAAGGCAGGAGGCAGACTATGCCAGACAGTCAGCAGGTGCAGAGGACAGCAGGAGGGCAGCAGAATTTATTATAAAGCCTGCCATTAATGATCATTTTTACTAGTAATTTTATTAGAGGAAAAGTTTTTTATTATTATTGTTTTTTCATTAGAAAGAATAGTGCTTGTGTGTGAGGCACGTTTATATATTGTACTTTAGGAGTAGATTTGCTCACAGAGTCTGAAAGAGCATATTGTGCACTACAGAGCATGTTTAAGGCTTTAAGTTGCATTTTGCTCCCATCTCAGCATGGCATTTCTCTGTTGGAAAAGCTGAGTAACCAATGTGATTTGCATACACAGTAAATGCTTTGACTTTTATCGATCAAGGGCTGGGTTTTGGAAAGGGAAGAAGAGAGTTGTGTGTGGGTTTTTTTTTTTTTTTTTTGCTTAAATACTGCTTTAGGTGTCAGTTTGGCAGGGTGGAACCTGCTAAGTTAAGAGGAAGGTGACATTCTCTATGTGAAAGTCTTCTGAAGGATTTTATTCCTACAGGATTAAAAGAGAGAAGAGTTTCCTTCCTCCTTTAACACGTGTGCATATGAGCAGACAAATGCTTTGCTCTCTGCTAGAATTTACCAGATTTTCAACAAATTTCCTTTGCTAGAATTTTTCAAATGGCTGCTTTGATATGACTGTTCTGAACAAAAGTCTCTGTTGTAGAGGACTGCACCAGCTGGATGGTTAAGTGCAATTCCTTTGCTGCAGCACACTCTTTTTTATGTTGCATTAGAGAAGTCAAAAATTAAATTAATACACTGGCCAAGACAAAATAATTCTTACATCTATTGTCCCTTATGATTATTAATAAGTATATTATAGGACTCATTTCATCCCTCCAGGAGATGCTTAATCCTGCAAGTTGGATCAAGACAGTAATTTGCTTTTAATCAGATGAGCTGTAGCTTTATGTATGAGAAAACACTCCTTAAGCTTTCTGCATTCTGATGCGGAGCCTGGGAGTCAGATAACCACTGTAATTTGAGGACTTATTCAGTGTCGGGAAAAGTGAATGAATTCTCTATTTCAGGGTTTTAGAATGACTCCTGTGGTTTCCTTTGCCTGTCCTTTTAGCAAGTGTTTCACTTAGATGCTCAGAAACAATTCGAGTGAGGGGAGCAGTATGAGGGTGAGTCTTAATGGGTCACAAGCCAGCTGCTATTCCAATTACTGGGTTGTTTTATGTTACAGACAGCTTAGCAATGCACTGCAGGTGCAGTTTAGGTGTGTAAAAGGCCATTGAACATGCAGCATCTGATGCATGACCATCCTAGACACACCTGTTCCCGTGTATTCTTAAGGCCAGATCCAGAGCTGCAGTCAGTTGGTGTCTCAGTTGCCTTCCCGTGCCAGGACTACACCAGTGGAGGATAACTCAAGGGCATCAGAGTGGGTAGGTGACGTTCAAAACAAGGGAGGCTTCAACTTCAAGCACGTGACTCCGCTATTGATTTACCTGAGCTCAGACTTTTTCCAGAATTTGTCTATGCACCTCAGCAACTGAGTCCAGTAAAAGCCAAGATGAACTGAATTTCGGTGTGTGTTCTTCCCCTCCAAAGATTGAGACACCTCGGTATAATTTTGTACTAGATGCAATAGAAGCAAACCGGTATAGGTTCTGTTCTCTAATATCTTGGTGTAAAGTAAGCATAGCTTGAACTCTGTCACTTGGTACTTAAATCAGTACGAGAGCTGGATCCGGCCCTTTAGGCTTGATTTGAAATGTGTGGGTGCTATTAAAATTTTACTTGAAAAAGATGAACTACAATCTGTCATTTAATCTGAAGAGTCCCTGCAACACTGAGATTCAGATAAGAACCAATTAATGATAATGGTATTAATGAACATTTCCAAATGCACATTTTTTCAGCTATAACAAGATAGTTATCTATGATATACTGAATATCAAATCAGCTACCAAACTGTGGAAGAGAGACTAGTAGATCAGAAAAACAACTAAATGTATTTAGCCTTAATATGAATCATGTATCAGCTGGCCCAATACATTTTAAATAAACACTATCTGTAGAATTAGGTTAAATACCAATCCAGGATTTTGAAAATCACTTCAGAATCACTAAACAGTCCTATTTGTTGACTTCTGTAGAGGATATACCTAAGAGTAGACTGAAGTATAACCTCACCTTTACCTCGTCTGCCACCAGCTAATGCTGAGCATGCTTTCAAGAGAGAGGTTTTTATCAAGATACACGCACTGTATTGTAAATGTCCCAGCAATATAAGAGAAATTACACTGAATTGCTAAAGAAAAGATAGTATGTTTTATTATTTTGCTCATAGCCCAATTTTGTGGAAAATAATACTCTATTTCCTGTCAAGTTATTTTTAATGAGGTTAGTATAATTCTTTCTCTACATACAGTTATTTGTTCCTAACCCTGGCCAGTGGATAAAAGAAAATTACATATTTGAATTTTACCAGGCACATTTTATTTTCTAGTTTCTTAAGGGCATGTTTACGTTAATCACAATACCAGTCAACCAAAGAACCTGACTGGCATGGCAGGGCAGCTAACTACAGGCTCATCGTCTCTGTCATGTGGTTAGGACCACCCATCCATGTAAGCTAGGTCTGGACACGGCATGCTACTCAGCAAAGATTGGTGACTATAATGACTGTTCTGCCAGCAAGAGGGGAGAATCATCTCCACATATAACCTTGGAAAGGGCAGGACTGAAAGTAAACAGTCAAATTAGGGCTCTTTAGCTCCAAAAAGGTACAGACTATTGCAAAGAAAATAAAGGGAGTGTTATGAAGAGCACGTTTCACATACCTTACATGGCAGTCATATATCCCTGCCTCTCTGCTGAGGTGTCTCTTATTCATCATTGGATGTCTCAGCAGTGCCCAAGAAACACGCTCTCATGCTGATGGATTGAGGCCAGGGAAAGCTTTCTGCAGCACCGGTGATAGTGATAACCACAGTGCAGGCTGAGGGGATTTGTACCTGCCTTTCTCACTTCACAGTCAACTCCCAGCAACTCAGTGCTCAGAAACCTTTAAACTTTCTCTCCTATCAAATAACTTTTCCCTCTCACAAGTAGCAGTGCTCCTTACCGCTTTCTGTGGCCAGTAGATATTTATGTCTTGCTTCTCTCTTAGCTTCTGAATCCTTCTGACATCTCAAAGTATTTAGTTCTGCTCCACCCCCTATCTAAGCCAAATCATGGGATACCGCTAGCCAGATATAATTTAAATTTATAGAAAAACAGAACTTGGAAACCTGCAAATAATTCAAAAAAAAAAAAAACCCACAACAAAAACAACAAAAACTGTTTCTTAACACAAGGAAGCTGTCACAGAGCAATGCAAAATGTGATGGCTGACTGGGTGATCAGCAAAATACAATTAATGGAAATCAGATGTTAAGCAATGGGCAATGCTGAGAGGAAATTCATACTCTGTTGATTCCCAAGAAAAGTGATGCTAAATATACGAGCCTGAAATATGGTGAGCAGTCCACTGCTGGTATCCGAACTGACTTCTCTACACCTTGGTTTTACAAACCTAAATTGGAGACAGTAGCTCTTTTCTACATAATAGAATCATGGACTCATAGAATGGTTTGTGTTGGAAGGGATCTTAAAGATCATCTTGTTCCAACCCTCTGCCATGAGCAGGGATGCACATGGAGTGCACTAATGTCAGATAGTGCTGAAATCAGTGCATCAAGCTCCACAGCTGATGTACTTCACACAAAATGTATGAATCTGGCTGTTCTGGATAATTTTCCCATCTGCTGGCCCAGAAATTTTTGCAATCTTGGATTGAAACCTTCCAAATTAAGATGCATTTGTTTTCAGTGACATTCACTGACATGGATATCTTCAGAACAATTCAATTTCCCGTATTATTTCCTAAGGAAGTAGAACAAAAGAATTGCCTCTCTTAGCTGTTAATTAGCATTCATAGAATCACAGAATCGTTTGAGTTGGAAGGGACCTTCAAAGGCCATCTGGTCCAAATCCCCTGAAATGAACAGGGACATCTACAGCTAGATCAGGGTGCTCAGAGCCTGGTACAGCCAGCCTGCCTTTGGACGTCTACAGGGATGGAGCATCCACCACCTCTCTGGACAACCTGTGCCAGTGCTTCACCACTCTTATTGTAAAAAATTTCTTCCTTATATCCAATCTAAATCTCCCCTATTTTAGTTTGAAATCATCTCCCCTTGTCGTATCACAACAGACCCTGCTAAAGAGTCTGTCCCCTTCTTTCTTACAGCCCCCCTTTAGATATTGAAAGGTCACTATCAAGCCTCCTCAGAGCCTTTTCTTCTCCTGGCTGAGCAGCCCTAGTTCTCAGTCTGTCCTCACAGGGGACAGTCCCTTGGAGCACTTTTGTGGCCCTCCTCTGACATGTTCCAATAGGTCTGCGTCTCTCCTGTACTGAGAACTCCACATATGGACACAGTACTCCAAGTGAGGTCTCATCAGCGCAGAGTAGAGGGGCAGCATCGCCTCCCTTCAGCCTGCTGGCCACGCTTCTTTCGATGCAGCCCAGGATATGGTTGGCTTTCTGGGCTGTGAGGGTACATTGCAGGCTCGTGTCCAGCCTGCTGTCCACAAGTACTCCCAAGTCCTTTTCAGCAGGACTGTGCTCAATCCTTATATCCCCCAGCTTGTACTGATAGTGGGGGTTGCCATGATCCCAGTGCAAGACTTTGCACTTGGATTTGCTGAACTTCATGAGGTTCACATGAGCCCACTGCTTGAGCCTGTCTAGGACTCTCTGGCTGGCATCCCATCTCTGGAGCATGTCAACTGCACCACTCAGCTCAGTGTCATCTGCAAGCTTGCTGAGGGTGCACTTGATCCCACTGTTGATGTCAGTGATGAAGATACTAAAGAGCACTGCTCCCAGTACTGACCCCTGATGGACACCGCTTGTCACTGATCTCCATGTGGACATTAAGCCATTGACCACCACTCTCTGGTTATGATCTTTCAACCAGTTCCTCATCCACTGAACAGTCTATCATCAAATCCATATCTTTCCAATTTGGAGAGAAGGATACTATGGGGCACCATGTTAAAGGCCTTACTACAGTCCAGACAGATGACATCAGTGGCATTAAAATAGTTCTGCATGCTCTACTGCGTGGGAACAGAAGAAATCCTCCCAAATGTTTTGAAAAGCTAGTAGAGAAACATGGAATGTGGGACCATGGTTTTAGAGAGGAACTCAGTGACTCACTCTAAGGCAAGCCTTATTCCCCATTTTTCCCCTTTCCTTTACCCATTTCCTTCTATGCAGTAAAGTGAACTAACTGAAAATCTCGTAGCAACGTGTACATAAAATGGAACAACTCTGGACTAGCAATAGAAAGAGACCTACTATACCACTTTTCATATTCAGAGAAGCGTTGTAAGGAAAAAGCATTTAGTCCTTTGGTACTGTAGTAGGTAGAATAGAACAGTCAGTAGGGAGATTCACTTAACGTAAGTAGTAATCATAAAGGACTTACCAACTGGTTTCATTTCAGAAAAGCAGCAGAACAAATTGAGATTTAACAGATAAGAGCTAACAGAATAATACTCAATTCTGTCTTTCCTACCTTTTCCACACTAAATCCACAATTGACTGTTTTCCATCACAGGCTCAGCAGGTACAATTCAGAGAAATTCCAGTGACTTGTATGAAAAAAAATATAAAATACAATAGCTGAGAATTTCATTGGTCCTTCCATATAGATTCTGTATGGTTTATATGGCCTACATGGAGGAGGCTTGATAGATAAATAAATAGATCAATATCAGTTATCTGTTATATTAATTTTGAAATAAATAAGTTGATATAAAGATAATTTATGACATTAATTTAGCTTTTTCAGTTCCTTTTGATTAAGCTCTACTTGGGTCTAGTGGAGGCAGTTGTGAAAGCTCTGTAGGAGATGCAGTCCACAGGAACAAAAGGAAAAATGTTTTTAGACATTCCTTTATGTGACTGAAGGGAAAAACTTGATACTCAGTCTTATGTTACGGCTTGACATAGCCCCATCTCTCTGGAAGAAATCCCTACTTCCGCTTTGTGAAGTGTACAGGAAAAAAAAGGAAGGAAAATGAGGTTTAGGGCGGCTTCTAAGGAATAATGAATATTTTCAGAAATAAAGAAGGCATTTATATCGAAGGGACTTGGACAGACTGAAGCAAGCTTGTGCTCGGGATAACAGTTCAAGAATTGTCTCTGAGAACACAGATTTTTAATTTAAGTCTGGTGGAGACAGACTGAGTTCTCTCTCATGGAGTGTATGTAGAAACCTAAAGCATAGGAGAGAAAGGACTGTTCTGCAGGAGAAAGGAGGATTTTAAGGGAAAGGTTTGAAGGCATGCATATGACTGGGACTGCCACTTGGAGGGTTTCCTAAAGGATGGATTTTTGTTGCCCAAAATCAGAGGATTCCATTTGTCATGTGAATGGCTTTGTCACTGATAAAGATCCACTTCACATTCCTGGTCAGTGTGCCTCATTTGCATAGGAAGTGAAACAGGTGGAGAATACAAGCCATCACTCTGAACAGCTGCAAGACTGACCTGTTAGGAATCACTTTTGATAAAAGTTCTCTATATGAATTCTTCTGGACGTTTAAATCTATATTCACTCATGGTCACTGAATTCATATTTTCTTCACAAATTACTTGCAAAGACTGAGTGTCGGAGGTTTTATCACATAGTCACAGAATTAGAGGGGGTTTGGAAGGGACCTCTGGAGATCATTTAGTCCAAATCCCTTGCTAAAACACATTCCCTACAACAGGTCATACAGGAAAGCATTCAGGTGGGTTTTGAGTATCTCCAGAGAAGGCAATCCCACCATCCCTCTGGGCAGCTTGTTCCAGGGCTCTGTCACCCTCACAGTAAAGTTTATAGTGATAAAAGTTTTATTTTTCTGACCTTATGCATTCTCTCTTGATTATAATTTACCAATCCATTTCCTTTCTCTTCTAGTAGAAAAATGTTCTCCCTAAAATATTTGTGGCAGACAACAGTGCTACTTTTTAGGCCGTAGATGAGCTTTCCATTCTGTATTGATACAAAGTCAGTAGGGGTCAGTGCCTTAAAACAAGGAACCCCTTGAAATGTGCCTCCAATAGCAAAATACCATCCCATTGTTGTCAGCTAAAATGCCATAATTGCTCTGGTTGCAATTTTAAGACTGTTTTCCTTGGATGGAGATAATTAAAATTCACTTGTTGTTATGAACACTGCTATGCTTTAGTGAGTTTCCTCTGAGCAAAGTACCTGGGAACAAATAAAGAACACCTGAAGGGGAAGATGGTTAATGAAGGGTTTCTGGTACTGAAGGATGCTTCTCACATGTAGGAACAATGTCTTGTAATCAGTGTCACTGGAGGTGGAGACAAAGCAAAGCAAAGGTATGGTTCAGTGGAGCAACTGGTACTAACTCTACGCTTTTATGCTTTATCTACCTTGGGTAATGAAATCTGTCTAAACTTTTAGGCCGTGGGCACCTGATTTGGAAAACAAATGTAGCCTTTTTGGGGCAAGCAGCTGGTAGGTAAAGAGACAAATTTCAGTGGGACATCCTTGAACTAAACTGAATCAAATGGCATGCTACCGTGCCAACGATCTTTCATAAAATGCAAATAGGGATGTCTAACAGAGAGAAAATCCACATCATTCATTTTAGACTTTAATTAGGTTTTATTTTAATTAAAAAAAAGATAGATTCTGATATTAAAACCTTCAAAGCTTTTTCGGAGAACTCAAAATGTTTTGTGTAGTAGTAAATCAACCTGCAACATGTTGACTGTACAGTGTGCAAATCTTAGAACTAAAGTGGTTGAAGTAAGGTCTATTATGAAACTTAAACAGAGAGCAAATGGAATACAGTCCTTTAATGAAAGAAAATATTAAGTGAGTCATACTGTGATTCAGTCTTTATCTCAGGAAGATGATTCCTTTTGAGCACAGCCTTTTAGGATAGTAGCAAAATGAATTATCAAGGACAATATGCGATTAAAGATACTTTACTCCACATTTAGGTGCTAGGGTATATGGTATAGGATTATCGGTAAAGATGAATTACAAAGAAAAGGGAGCAAATATGAAGTTAATAATAAATCTCTCAGCTGAGGCTTCAGAACTTTCATTATTATTTTCCTCTCTGTGCAGCCAGATGGAGATAGTGCATTCGGGCAGGACTTTAGAAGAAAAACATAATTTTGGGTTAAGGAGTATGTGGTATAAGCTCCAAAATGATTTTCATACCTGTGCAGCATCCTGCCTTACTCCCTAGGCACTCTAGTCCTGTGAAGCGGGCTGTATTTAAACACAATTTATTTGGACAGTCACACTTTCTTTGAAGGACAGTTCTTACCTGTGGATCTGTTTGCCACATTTACTGTTTGAGAAGAGGTGGCTGGGCCCCAGACATGAGAAGAATGACAAATAGGAAAAAAAATTATTGTCCTTGATATTTTTTTAAATATTAAATCAGATTACTTGTCAAGGATTTGTGTGCTTTGATTACCATCACCAGCCTCATTTGGGAGCCTTACCCGCACCCATGGAAGCCTGTGTTCCAGGAAGCCCCATTTAAGCACAGCCCTAGGCTTTTAGTGTTTTCCTTGCTGTTTCTGAATTGTTGTTTCGATTTCCTTGTTTGATCTCAGTCCTGGCTTGTTATCTTGCCTTTGCCTGATGACTGCTGGAGTTCTGATGGGGCCAGCTGTTACTGCCATGCTCTGCTTGCCCAGCGTGGGGTTGCTGGGGCTCTGTCCTGCTGGGAAGGGCAGAGTCCTGCTGCTGCCATGGTCGCCCACATCTCCTGGCTCCTTTTCCCTCCTGGAATAGTCCTGCTGTTGCTACCTCTTGACATTACAAAAAGTCATACGGTCTGTGTTTTTTGCATGTGCATGTGCTATTCTTGTACATTTTGAGTTGTTTTTACAGCTTTGTGGGAATTTAACATATCTTGTAGATGTCCTTGAAGTTTCTGAAAATTAACTAATACACATCAGGGTTTTTTTTTTTTTTTCTCCTCCTCAGAATGGTGCAAAACTATACTCAGACTGGAGGGCTTACCAGTGCGTTCGCCAGACAGTATGGGGTTTATTTCCTTCTCATAAGAGCTGCTAACTGCACTACAATGGTGGACACGAATGTGAACTTCAGAATTCTAGAAGGCTGTTCTAAAAGCTACTGGGAAAACTGTGAAAATGCTCTAAAAGTACAGCTGGTCATCTAGAGTACCAATGAGAGATCTACAAAGTGCTTTCCCACCAGAGGAAGATCCTGTACTCAGCAGTCCCACTATGGACCTGACTGTGGCTGAAGGGGGTGCAGCCTATCTACTTACAGATCAATTCCAAATGGTAAGCATGGGAATGGAAATGGGGGTGGAAATGGAAGCAAAATCCTTCTGAACCTTAAGAAAAGCAGAGTCATTTTCTGTAGATCTGAACTACTCTTAAGCTCTGGTTTTCACCTTATATAGATTGTCATGTTTGCATCTCTGTTCCTAGAGCTGGAAATACCTCAGTGGCTTTTGGGTTTACAAATTGAAGTTGGATTTATTTTGATCAATACTGTGTGTTTCTAGGGGACTTCTGTTTGCAGAGGGTTTTACCAGAACCTTAACTGGAAAAAGCATTTTGCTCTCCAGAGAATTTGCACATGGTGCTTCTGGGAAATGTTTGAATGTTTTTTTTTTTGTTAGTTTTTTTTTTTTTTTTTTGAGTTAGATCAGAAAGTCTTGTTTTGGATTGTTTTATGGCTGATCTTCTGTCCTCTTGAACTGATGCAAATTCTCGCAGGAGGCATCTTTTTATTGCCTCATGCTTTTAAACCAGGGACTTCTGGTCAGATCGTGTCTCCAATCTCTATTAGAAGATGGTGTGTAAAGAACTTAGTGTTTCTGATAGATGATTCACAGTGAAACTTAGCGATTTGGTTGTGAGCTCATCAAAATAAATAAGAAAATATGAATTTGCATTGGATCTTCAACCAGGTTGTGAGATAGCAGATACAGTATGTTTAGAACGTGAGGAGTGTCAGTATGTTCACTTCATGCCTAACTTTCAGTTTAATGTCTGAACCATAACTAATATTTACACACTGGTATTATTTGATTTTGCAGTTAGTTTTAGAAGTGCATGTACTCGGTCATACATCTTCCTTAAATAACTGAAACTTGCTTTAAATCCATTGTGGGATTTTTTGTTGTTGTTTTTTTTTTTTTGTTTTTAATGGTGGGCTTGTAAGGCTTTTTAAGACTGAGCTTAAAGAAAGAACAGTGCATTAGAAAAAGCGTACAGTGGCTGCAGGCTGTACAGAAAACTAGTGTGTTTTGATCTGAGAAAAGGAGATATTGTTTATCTTGATTTCAGCAAGTTTTTTTGACACTGTGTTCTTTAATATCCTCATAGACGACTGATAAAGCTTAGGCTAGCCAAATGGACAGCGAGGTTGCACTGTCGGGCTCAGGGGTGTGATTGGTGTCACAAAGCCCAGCTAAAGACCAGTCATTGGTGGTGTAACACCATGGTTGGGGTTGATGCAGGCACCCACACTGTTTAACATCTTCATAAATGACCTGTGCAGTGGGACAGAATGCACCCTCAACAAATGTGCAGATGATACACAACTACAGAGAGACTGTCCCACTGGTTGTACTGCTGTGGACAGGAATCTCATGAAGTTTAATAAATGGAAGTGCGAATTCTGCCTGTCGGGAGCAACAACCACCTGCACACAGACAGACTGGGCACTGACTGGCTGGAAAGCAGTTTTGCAGAAAAATACCTGGGAGTCCTGGTGAGCACCAGACAGGCCACGGACCTGCACTATATCCTTGTGGGAAGCAAGGCAACAGCCTCTGGGTTACATTAGGATAAGTGTTGCCAGTAGGCCAAGAGAGGTGATCCTTCCCCTCTACTCAGCCCTGATGAGACAGATCTGGAGTGCTGTGCCAGGTGCTGGGCAAGTGCTTTCTCTTCTCTCTTCTTCTTCTCTCTTCTCTGTTCTTTTCCTCCCAGCTACTTTGATTGGGTTATATTCTAAGCTTGTGTGATGTCACCTTTATTCATTTAGCTTTAGAATACATAATATAGTTAACAAAAATATTGCAATACTATGTTCCACACAAGTTTCTTTCAAAGAACATTCTTTTCCTGTAGCATATTAGAATCTGTCTAACCTGTTGTAAGTCCTAATATCATGGACAATTTTGCCTCCCTGGTGGCTACTCCCATCTCCTATTTCTTGTAATTCTTGTAATCATTAAAAAGTTCTGAACTGTAGCAGGAGGTTCAATACAATTCATCTTCATAACAAGATGAATAAACACTGCAGCAAATGAGGTCTGTTGTGAGACTTCATTGTGGCCGACCTTAGTTTATGAACTGATTCTGTGCTTGCACTGTCTGCTGAGTTCAAAGGAAGGCTTTATAACTTGAATGTAGCCCGAAATAAAAACAAGTTAATAGCAGAGTGGATCTCTAAGTGAGAAAACACAAACTTGAACTTTAAAAAATAAATAAATCAGTACTGTTACTTTGCATCAAAGTGACAAAAGCTTGTTGGCCGTCTAGAGATTTTTACAACTGCTTCTTTTGTGCTAAATTGTGACTAAGGAGTTTTTGTGCAAGAGGTGTCCATTTAGCATCATGTAGGCTTTTGTGCTTACTTAAATATTTTCATTGTATTTAGGAGATTGCTTGTTAGCTTGCCAGTGTCCCAAAAGAAACGTTACAAGCTCAGTTTGTTGGACATTGTTATGAGTTGCTTTCCTGTCTTGTATTGTTTTCTCCAAATTGCTTCTTAGGAAGACGTTGGCTTTTACTGCAATCACAGAGAAAGTAAACAAATTAAGACAAACAAAGGTCGGTTGTTAGGAAGAGAACCAGTCAGGCAGGAAATGCCAAGCAAAACAACATTCTTTGAGCGCCTGATATAAATACGATTCTTCAAGCAGCCTGTTGGGTCCTGCTGTCTAGGGCTTCCCTACGCTCACTGCAGACATGCAGAAATGCAGGCTTGCTGATTCTGGCTGAGATGTAGAAAATCTCACCTACTATGGTATAAAGTTTCAAATGTTAAACTTATTTAAGTTTGTTTATGTATACAAACTCCAGCATGCTCTAAAGAGTGTGAGTCTTGAGGCCTACTCTCTGCAGTTAGGCTCTCTAAACCTGGGTGGGACCCATTGTCCCCGTGAAGTACCAGTGCAGAATGGGAATTGCTTTCATGAAAGCACATACATGTCGTGATCACCACTTGGCTGTGGAACTGTGTGCTGGAACCTGATGGGTTCTTCAGTTGAATCCAGGATCATTTACTGCATTGAGAAGGAACTGTCCCTACTGACCAAATCAGACCAAGAAAATTGCATCATAAAGTAAAGTTGATAATCTTTTCAAACTTAAAACTATTTGCCAGTTTGTTGGTTTTCTACTTTCTTCTGCCTTAAAAAAAATAATGAAAGCGTGATGGTGTATAGTTGTGGGATTTTGGTTTTTTTTGTTATCTGAATTTTAAGATTTCTGATTTTATACAGTCACACTGCACACATACATGCTGCAGGAGTATTTTCTGAAGGATAAGCCTGGGTTCTCTGCACAGCATTCTCTAAGAAAATGTCAGCATTGCCAGGCAAATAGTATACAGGCAAAATGTATACTCATACAATTTTTGTAGCTCTCCTTTCTCTATGAAATGGAATTGGTACAACTTAAAATGCTCTGAGCAAAGCGTGGGTCTTCATTACCATATCCTTCTCCTCTGGGCTAATTTTGCTGCTTTAGAAATGGGAATCCCAGAGATTAGAATGTGAGCTGGGAACTGTTTCCATTTGGAAAAATGCATTGTGCAGTTTTCACTGTAGACTTCCAGTACATTCTGAAAAGTTTGATCTGCTGCTGTTAGCACTACAGCAGTTTTAGGTAGGAGATGAAAAGAGTTTTGAACTACTCTGGTGCATCAGAAAAAATTTAAGTATGTGCTTTTTTGAAACACATTCCTACTGAAATCAGACAATGCAGAGTCAGGGCCATCGTCTTCATTGATATTACACTTCTCTAAATTTGTTACTGACAGATATAATACGTTATTGAAAGAGCCATTAAGGCAGCTGACATTTAACTTGCTACATACGTAATAGAAAGTATTTTGCAAAGTTTGTTTGATATCATTTTAATGATTTTCTTGCTAGTGTGACTAAAATTACTTCCTCCTTCTGACTGACATATTAGTGATGGTGATGTCTCCTTAAATTAGGTGGGAAGTATAATAAACAGAATGTGAATATAGAGTCGCTATTCAATGGAAGCATGACCTTTACCTTAACACTAATGCTTCACCTATACAGAGCATTACTAAAGCCTATCTCAGAACTTTCCTATACTCACATAACCTTGAGGCTACAAAAGTAAGATCCAAGTCTTCTCTTGGGATCTGGCCTCACTGAGGTTATGTTTATGTTTGAAAGTCAAATTTACTTAAATATATAGGACCAGAATATCTACAGGTGGGCAGAAACTACGATTGGCATCTCATAGGAAGTTATGTCATTTAGTTTTTAATTTCAGATAAAAGAACTCCCTCATAATTGCTTTAAAAACACAACTCTGAAATAAAACCTCCAAGTGTCCATCAAAACCATGGTGTAGTTTCAACCTGAATTTTTTGGTTTATTGCTACAAGTTGGAAAGTTACATTACACTAATGGTCTGGATATCAAAGGGCCAGCTATCAAATGTGTCACTGTGAACCTGCACATAGGATGAGAAATAACCTGCACTTATGAGAAACTGAGCTCCACCTCTTCAGATGATTAGCTACCAATTGGCTAAACTGTCTTTAAAAAATTCCTGACCTGGGTAGTGGAGGATTGTGGAGGGCACTCCTGTTCCAGACCTTCCAGTTCTCACCCTTGCCTTCCCTTACCACTTTGTCCTGGCCAAGTGCTGATGCATATACAGTGGGAGGCCTCAAACTTCACTTAAATTCCCAGGGGTTAACTAGATATCTTATTTGTTCGCCTTCCTTATATTTTACATATATTTTAATTCCTGAAGCTTCAGATCAGCATGTTTTTTTCCTTTAATAAACATATAAGTTTGCAGCCTTTAATCATTTTCTTTTTTTGTTTTGTTTTGTTTAAAACCACAAAGAAATGTACAACCTTTTATGAATTCAAATTAAAAATGAAGTGCGGTGGAAATGATTTACAGGCCCTGTAGCTTAGCAGGGAAAATATACAACTCCTTTGCAGCACATCATATTCTGTTCCTTTAATTTATAAGCAAGCTGTAATGTAACATATTAATCATACAAAGAAAATGTTGCTTTGGTTTGAAAGATTTGTTGTAGCTGAACTCCACATACCTGCAAATTATTTATTTCTAGAAGAGAAAACACGTGCAGCACACACTATTGCATCCACTAGGAAAATGAATACATGTTGAAAGATTTTTTTTTTTTTTTTTCATTTTTCTTCTTCAACCACTTTTCTCTCCCTTGAGCCTGACTTCCCATATTCTTTCAGACATCTGTTCTGTTTCCTGTGGAAGTTAAAGGTAGTGGGATCCAATGGAGAAAGCTGAATTTGCTGCTTCAAACCTTGTATCACTTCTTCCTGCTAGGAGGGCAAGAAGCTACCTGTTACCCCACAGAGGGAAGAATAAGGTCAGAAATAGTAAAATATTTTTCAGATTAATATAGAGGGCTCTTTACATTCAAAACCCACTTTTCTCAGCCATTAAGGTAGGCAAAAAGATTGGTAGAGGGAAAAGCAAGATAAATGTGTTAAATAAATGACTCGGAAATATAATCAGGTTTATTGAGTACATTTAATATATGACTGATGCTAATAGAAAAGGGGGTTCTTTTTAGCGCATCATGTTTGTAAACGTCTGCTTCTGAACTCACCCTTACTGTATAAAAGCCTCTGCTTAAACCCTGCAGAGAAGTGTAGATGTGCAGGCATGGGGCATTTGGAGCCTGATCCGCTTGAACTGCAGGCAGATTCATAGGGAGGGATGGACTTGGGCAGGTTGCAGCCGGTGTTTCAGATTGAAGATGGTGTGGATATCCCTGTGCTGTTCGGTTGGCCTGTGGGTTTCTTTCTGCTTTCTAAATGAACCCTACCTGGCTCGAGTCTTCACCTTATGGTAGTGTTTCTCCTGTTAAGAGCAACACAATTCTGCAAAGAGACTGTGGAGGAGGGGGAAAGCATGATAAAAACGTTGCCTCTTACCTCCTTTCCCAACCTGGGAGAGGTAGTTACAAGATGATAAACAAAAAAGGGAGGAACAGGGAGTGAGAGGGCAGCGGCGAAACTCCCAGGGGGAATGGTGAGTCTTGTTCTCACAAGTTAAAGGCCTGCAATAATGAACCACTAGGGGTAAGTAAAAAGGTAAAACATGAGGTACAGGAAGCCAAATGCAGTGCCTCTGGGCATTTAAGCGTGTAGAATGTATACTAGGGACCTTCTTTTAACTTTTTCTTCCCGTGCTATTGTAAGGGTGAAGTTTGTCTCGTCCATTCCCCTGTGCATCCACCACTGCTTCATTGAAGTCCTGGAAAGTAGCTTTATACTTGAGTATGCCAACTGGTAGGAGGTGCAGCAGAAGCAGTTGCTCTCACAGATTTCCATCAGGCTTAGGTGTTACCCTTTCTGTGAGGGCAGCTCACTGCACCAGCTTTTCTCTGTATCAAATTCAGGTTCTCTTAAAGGAAAGAGCAACTGATAGCATGTAATTGAGTGAATGAAAAATAGAACACTTTTGCTTGAATGAATTGAATGCAGATCTGCTATTTGTCCCTGTCAAATCTGAAAATTCTTTTTTCATACAAGTAATGTGCCTGTGGGAGCAGATTTAACTCTGGAGCCCTGAGGATTAACGCTGCCAGCTGGAGACCCAGGGAAGCTGAATGGCTTCCTCTATTCCGTGCTGCTGGGATGATTCCCTTAGGCCTCAGTGCAAGGTTAACATGTTATATGGGAGAGAGAACCAAGGAACTAATCTAAACAAGGGTTAGCTGAGTTTCATGAATTAACCGAAAGTAACACTGGCTCAAATTCAGTGGAAAAGCCTGATCCAGTGTGGTTTAGAAAAACGGGATGTGCTGATTTTGGCAAAGCATGACCATGCTGATATCTGATCATGCTTGGTCGGATGTAGTTCCTTGTATCAGTGGTGCACACAGCGAGGCTCCCTCATACACCAGCACCTGCATGATGTGCTCTCCCAGGGCCTCAGCGCCTTGGCTCAGGTTTGTGCTTTGTGATTCCACCCCACCCTGCTTGAGGTCTATGCCTTGAAAGCTCAACCTGGGTCTGAAGCAGCAGCTGGCTGGAGTACAACAGCTCTTGCCAAGACTGAGAGGCTTCACTGCGAGGCTGAGGAAGCAGGAAGGGAGAATCAAAGGGGAGGAGGGAAGGAGCAGAGCATAAATGCACCTGGTGCATTTGCACAAGTCTAATTGAGAGGTTCAGAGACCTGAAGTCTGAATGTTAGATCTAAGAGACTGTATTTGTTAAAACAAAGAAGAAAACCCAAACCACTGCCGCCACCAGAAAACCCACATCCCCTCAGTGCTTTGGAGTGAGCACTATGTCTGGATATGAAAAGCTGACAGTGCTTTTACCTCTTTTGCCCTGCTGTGAACTTGCAAAGCGCTCCCCGCTAAGTCCCTCAACTCTGAAACATTTTCATGTGGAACAATGCTTTCAATATCTAGAGAAGTTTTCCAACCCAGAGGTTTGTTCCCCAGAAAAGCAAAATGAAGTTATGAAATCCTCCACAAAAGGAACTTACATCCTCCACATAAAAGGAGGATAAAAGGACTAAGATATAGATGATAACTTTGTTCTAGTGCAAGACCCAAAACTCTATTATTAAAACAGTTTATTTATTAGCAGGCTCTTCTAATGAACCAGACATAACAGATGTGGGCAAAACTCTACTCAAGCAGGTACAAACTGAAATAATAATGATGGGAGAAAAATAGCTTGACAGTCAAATTACTGGCTAGACCTGCTTTTGGTGTTGCTTTGGCTCCATCTCTAAATAGAACAAAATAGGTTTAAACCTTTTCCTCCTCAAGGAAAGTTGGAAATACCTAACTGAAATGGCTGACAAAACTGATGATGATTCAGTTCAAATTCCTTGGTGCTGAAACCACATTCTTGGGAGAGTGTAGTTATTTTTTTTTCCTTTCTTTTCATTTTTTTTCTTTCCTTTTTTTTCCCCTCTAAATTTAAAAAGTCATTCACTTGTTTCCGTCTCTTCCAGTCCACCCATACTCTTTTCTTTACAAGTGCATGTGTGGGTCACAGATGCCCACTGACAGATTCTGATACTGCAGTGCTGGAATTGAATAGTGGTGTCTCTGCTGATTGCAGTTTGCAGCTACACTTTCATTTCAGATTCATGCCATCACTCTTGTTAGGTTGCAGAGGGTTTTTTTGTCAATTCATTGTGTTGCTGTCTCCTTTGTAATGCTTAATAAAGAATATTGCTTGTTGAGTTCATCTAATTTATTGGGGGGTGGTGTTAGCTGGCATACAAAACACCACAAGTTAGCATATGTTTGTAATTTCTTCTTTTAGTGCTCTTCCCACATAACAATTTAGATTCTTCCTAAAAACCTCTAGAAAATGATGACATAACAGCTCATAATTTTTTTTTTTTGTGGTGCTAAAAGCTAATCGGATGCAGCTCTTATTTTTCATTTGATATTTTAGACTTTTATCCTACTGACATTTACCTAACTTTGGAAACGGATTTGAACACCACTTTTTAAAAAGAGTGAATAGTTGTACTTCATTAACATAGAGACTCTGGAGAAAAAGGTATTTTCCCTCTCTCCTTCCTCCACCTGAGTCATTGAACATCAGGTCCTTCTTCATAGTATTTCAGTTTTGAATTGGCACCATGCTGGCTGACTATGCAAGTCAAAAGGTATTTGTTATTGCTCCCTGACAAAACTGTGCAGACATGTATGCATTTGAAAAACGAGGAGTAAAAATACCTCAGAACACCAACTATGAATAAGGTCAGATTCTGAGTCATTTTCTAATGTTTACAAGTCTTTACTCTTTGGATTTCAATAGGACTTCTTCCTTGAGTAAGCATTACTCATTGTGATTAAAAGCTCGATTTTCCTGCCCTGTGTTATGTAATTAAATTATGCAAATAATTCAGCTATCCAAGACAATTCAGATTCTGAATGGAATAGTCAATGGTACACTTCACAACTTGAATATCTTCAGAACACGTATCTTATTTGTTGAAGAAATAAATGGAACAATTTGAAATAATGAATGCGTTTTAAGACTCTCACAATTTCTTTGTGAACAGTAATGAACGACTGGTTCTGAATAAATTATTTGCCTATTTTCAGAGCTGCTGTTCATTTCTCTTGCAGTCGTGTTCCATCTTTCTAGCTTATGGGCTTTTGCAAAGTGAGGTTATCAGCAATCTGCTGCAGAGTCCTACCCACTCAGGAAATCAAAGCCTTGCACTTCTCTGGTTTGTTTCCATGGCCAGATGATGATTCAAACTTCCTTCACTTCCCAGCAAGAAAGGTTAGTTAAATACTTGTCTGTAGCTCTTTGCAACATTTATGAAAATTGTTTACATAATTCTGGAGGATCTCCCTTCTTTTCACAGTGACAGTGAGGCTTGCCTGCTGAGAACTGGTGTCCTGTCCATTAATTGTCTGCTTGCAGAATCCTGCTAATGAGCCAGGGCTTTAGGAGAAATATAACCCCACTGAAACAGTTCCTCTTGCAATATTGTCCATAAACAAATGAAGATCAGATCTGTCAGTTCAGTAGACTGAATGATGCAGTTTTGTCCATCTCACGTTACTATTAGGTTTGGGAAATTGAAAGCATAAAGTTAGAACCCCCTCACCCTTTTTAATACTGCTTTGAGAAAAGTTGTGCAGTCAGAGGAGTTTTGAAATGATTCAAAAAGTGCACGCAAGTTAATAGAAAGATTCCTATAGACTGGAATTTAGATCGGGCTTGTCAATATGAATCAGGGATTTATGGGAGCCCAAGCAGCAGTGTGCAGGAATTTAGTGCTACTTGTGGATTGTCTTCAGATCCCCAGGTTAATTAACTGCACAGAGCACTATCTTGAATAACGCTGCAGAGTGGGAGAGAAATAAGTTTCTGTGATCTTCAAAAGGGAAAAATACGATCTGTTGAATTAACCAACCATCCCAGGGAAACTCATCTCACATATAAAATATATCGATTAAAATTTCAAGTATTGCATAGTGCTGCTCGTGCTTCCTCCCCTCTCACCTGCCCTTCGTCAGATCTGCGGGCCCTGCGGCACCAGCAGCCAATTGACTGAGCCTGAGCTGGAACTGGCCAGAACCTTCCGGATGTGTCCCACTGGGGGAGCCCCGCCCTCCCCTCGGAGAGACCCTGCAGCCCCCGCTGCTAGCAAACCCACTGCAAGTGGGGAGTATGAGAAGAGATAGTGAGTACTACCTTGATGTTTTTTTATTGTGTGTTTAAAGGTTACCTTGCTGCTTTGCTACGTACTGCTTGGGGTTGTAGGACTTAATCTCAAACCAATATTGTCTTCCTTTCCCAGGAGAAGGAGTGGCTCATTTTGCAATGGCATTAAGAATTCATTCCCTTAAATGAGGGATGTCACCTTGCCATTTTAACTTGGTTCATTAAAATAGTGGCTCATTAGTTATTCCCTTTTGTGATATAGGATTTGCACATTAAAGGCATATGCATTTCAAGTGCTCACTGTATTCAGGGATAGATTTCTGGCCATCCTATTTGAAAGGAAAAAGTGTGGGTTTTGAAAGAAAAAAATATGGCAGAAGTCCTAGTCAAAGATCAATAGAATGGCTCGGGTTGGAAGGGCTCCCCTTCTCTTCTCCAAGCAGAACAAGCCCAACTCCCTCAGCCTTTCCTCACAGGAGAAGTGCTTCAGCCCTCTGATCATCCTCGTGCCCCTCTTCTGGACCCACTCCAACAGCTCTGCATCCCTCCTGAATTGGAGGAAGCATGCCTGGACACAGTGCTCCAGCTGGGGCCTTGTGAGGGCAGAGCAGAGGGGGACAATCCCCTCCCTCTCCCTGCTGGCCACCTCTCTGTTTATGCAGCCCAGGATACTGTTGGCCTTCTGGGCTGCAAGAGCACACTGATGGCTCATGTCCGGCTTTTTGTCTGTCAGGACCCCAGAGTCCTTCACCGGGCTGCCCTCAATGAGCTCTACTCACAGTCTTCTGCTCGTCCTTCGCCCCATGAGTCTCTCTAAGCTGTTCATATTTCTCAAACTTCATTGACAAGGCCAAGCTATAGAAATGAAGGACCTACGGAAGTAGTACTCAGCTTTTTCAAGACTTGTGTTTGGTTTATGGTCCCTTATGTGTCTTGTGGGGTGTAATACAGTTTTTCCTTTTCTTTCCTTAGTCTTGCTATGAAAATGATCATGGCTGAGCTGAGAAAATACCACACATTCTAGGCAGAGAGGAGTTCTGCCATTGGCTGTATGAGAGCATAACTCCTGGGGATTTGTGATTGACTTGTGTCAGCCTGGTTGGAGAAAGGCATCTCCAGCCCTGTTCCATACATCAGCCTCTTTCTTATGAGTAGATAGACAGATCCTCCCATTCTCAAATGACACATTTTCAGGCAAAAGCCCTGTGGTATAATTCAGAATGCAAAGAGCTTGTTTTACCATTATGTGTGCTGTGGGAAAGCATTCATCAACTAGAGGAGAGTAGGATGCTCTGGGACAAGTCCCTTGTCCAGTGTAGTGTAAGTCTTTGTTATATGAAGCAGGAAAGGGCAATGCTGTGCAGCCTCCTTGCTTCCCCTTGCCCTCACCTTTGGGCAGATGCAGCTCTGTTGGATTTCAGTAAAGTTCACTGGCGCACTGGAAGGACAAGAACGCCCAGAGGGCTCAGGGTGTTAAGTTAGATTGGTTCTTGAACCTTGCTAGGTGAACATAAAATTCATCTCTGGGGGAAAAAAATCTCAACTAAGGATGATGGAAAAGAAAAAGAATATGAAAATAAAAAGTTTGAAGAACTGAAGGGAACAGACTGGAAAAAATATTTCTGTAACATTTATAGGCTCATTCCAGATGCTGGTTGATGAACTGCTTCCATCTTAAAATTTGAGGGCAGAGCTGTTCATTTAGCAGTAAATGCTAGGGCTGGATGGAAGGAATGTCACCCTTAACTAAAGCTGAAGTCTAATCCTGTGGTTTCACTAGTGACTCAGATTGCAATAATACAATATGTAGAACTTTGTTTTTTTCCCCTCTCCTTTCTTACTGTATTACAAATAACTAGTAAAGTAAATGTAGCAAAAAAGCTGATCTTGCTAAAAATGCCGTTAAGTATATCCATATTGCATCTCCTGTCTTGCCTGTGATTTTCTTTTCTCTTTATCTTCTCAAGCTCTGGTCATGATTATCATTTGTGCTTTCAAGATGCTTGACTGTAAGTCATTTTACAAAACCCTGAACAAGGAAATCTTTGCCATGCAATAAAGTTCCATACAAATGTAGCTAACGTCAATAAAGTTAAAAAGATATGTCAGCAAAGACCCAAACAGTCAATTTATTACAGTTAAACATCCTGCCCAGACATCTTATTTATACTCAAAGCTTGTTATATAAAGCAGTCCCTCTTCCCTTGATTTCTTTTTTTATTACTATTATTCTACAGTTTACAAATTACTGTCTTTCTTGTTTTATCCCATATGAAATACTGAATTCATCTGTGCATGTTGACTAAAACCCTTTTGTCTCTTTTTGAAAAATATCTTTGGATAGTCACTTGAAAGTATATATAAAAAAAAATCTGTGAATTCAACCCTTTTAGCTAAAGAAGCAGTATCACAATTAATTTAAAGAAATGAAAGCTATTACCAAACACTGTATCTTGTTAACAGAATCCCACAAATGATTTAGAAACATAGTTTACATTTTTCCCCTATTATCTTACATTTCAGTATACCCTTTTCTCCCTTGTAAATATGCACAGGAGAAAATGTACATAGCTCTTTGTATGTTTTTTCAGAATATAGCTGTTTGGGGATAGAGGAAATGTGCAGGCCATTCTGACAGAAAAAGAAAGAAACCTAGCCTCTTAAATATTGAGATAGAAACCCATAAGTCATTCATGTATTTGTGATAAAAAGTCTGCTTTTGCCTCGTGAAGCAGACAAATCAACGCTCTTTAAAGCTCCCAAAAACAGCTTTTATGTGTCTTTCCAACTTGTATACTCCATAGCTTCTAAATTGGCCCTCAATGTTATGAGAATGCTAGGGTGGAGACCTCTGTTAAGTGACACTTTAAATCAATTCTCTACAGATGCTTATGTTTGTTAGGGAAAACCCGAGGCGGTTCTGCAGCTTCTCTCTGATGGAGTCCACATATGTGACTGAGTTCCAAGACACTTTATCTGGCAAAGGAGAACAGTAAAGGCTTCCCTTCTTCAGACCTGCTCCAGAGATACTAAATTCCTCTGTGATAATGAGGTGTCCAGAATAGTAACAAGAGGCTAGAAGCATACTATGGGTTTAACTGTGCTGGTATTTCTCTGCTGACTTTACTGTGGGCAAGTACAAATTCACATCAGTGTACCTGAATGAACTTGGGCCAGAGTGAATGATGAAACCTTATCAGGTGCCAGATCTCATGGGCTGTGTGTGAGAGGTGTAGGGTTACTGTATGTCTAGTGCAGCTGTGACAGGCAGAGTGAGATTGTGTGTTGAGTAGATGAAGGTATTTTCTCTTCACAATACTGTAGTTCCTGCTTAGTTTTTTCCTGGGGTTTAATGCTAGTGGTAAGAAGTAGTACTCACTGTTCCATTACCATATTTTGTATACAAAATGCATACAAAAAACAGTCATTTCTAGGTGCAGTTAATATGGATCCTAAGGAGTACAAAGAATTACCTGCCTGGCAGTGTAAGTGGAGAAATGCTTCCCATTCAAGTCTGATAAGTAGAGAATGGAACTGTGGAAATTCACTGAACTGTGTCATTTTAAGTTCTGCAGATGTTCTCCCTATGGCATTTCTTTCTCCCATCTCCGGTTTAAGCACAGTATGAAAATGTTTTGACCAACACTGCAGACTCAGGAGAGGTCATACATGTACCTTCTTGTGACATGTTTTTCTAACCTCTCTACTTGCCGTGGGTAGTCTGCAACCTCCTGTGCTGACAAGTCCCGTGATGGCTAGGGCTGTGATTAATGGGATTTCATTAACACTTGTGCAGCTATCCGCGAGAACCCTCAGAGGTGCTTTGGCCTCTTCCTCAGACTGTGAACCTTATAATGGCAATAAGTGCACGTAGATATGTTTCACATTCTTTATCCAAGCCTTTTTCCCAAAGGTATGGGTAAATGATGATTTGTACTGGAAAATTTAGTATATAATGATTACAACTACATAGTCCTAGCAACAAAGAAGAATAAAACATCCTTTTGTTCTCACCTTTGTTAAGAGGTTGCTTCATGGATGGCTGTGTTCTGGGGTTAGCTGAGACTGCTCCCTGCTCTAAGCATGGATGGAAAGGAAGAGAGGGATAAATATGCAGGCTGACTGCACCATGGTTCTTTCTTCCTCACTGCAATAAAATGGCAGTATCTTGTCTGTGAAGGAAATGGAAGGATCAAGTGTAAATCTGAAGGTAGATGTGCAGTGCTGGGTGTAAACGTGTGTATCTTTGCTCTGTCCCAGTTCTGAGCTGGCTGATGGAAGTGGTCCAGTTGTGTTTGCTGTGCCCAAGTGAACAGTACTCTCCTCATGGTTCTTTCCTAGCTTGGTCTTGTGCAAATCTGACATTGCTTCATGTGGAAAAGGTCTGATCTTGAATTTTACTTGAAATAAGTAGGGCTAAACTGCCATCACTGTATTTGCCTGTTGCAGTACCTCTCTCAATGTAGAACAGCACTATATTTAAAGGGATTACTACTGGTAGAGTTATTCAACATCTGCAGCATGATGGGGGGTGGGTGTATAGAGGTAGAATTAATTGGTGCCTGCTGTCTCCAGTTCCCCTTTTTCGAGCATCCAGTACTGAACTAGCCTGACAGTCTTGTCCTGTGCTCTGGTCTGATGTTATCTGTACACAGTGCTGCTGGCTCTTTGACTTCAAGTTTCTTTGGAATTACTGTTTTCTACTTTAACTCTGGACTTGTGTACTGTGGTAATGTGAAAATATATGAACGTGCCTAAATTTCTAGTGCCATGTTTTCCCACAGCAGGAGCACTGGGAGGGAAGGTGTGAATAACAGTGGGAGACATAGAAGGCTGATTAACAAATGATATTAATCTCAAACTGCCTCAAATGGAAGGAGAGCTCCCACAAACTATCATAGGTTCCTGAGGACTATATGCATTTCCATTATTCAGTCGTATTTATGCACATGAAGGATCAAAGATAGCAAAGGTAAAATAAACTGCCATTGCAGTTCTTGTTCTGCATGATTTTAGAAAAGACAGGAAAATGAGATCTGCTTTTGGGTGGAAAAATGGACAGAAGAATAAAAAATTGTTTATAGATCTTACAGCACTAGTGCTTCTAGCAGTCAGATTGCTAAGAGCTCAAGGATTCAGGCAGCTTCCCCAGGCAGAAGCTTCAAAATGCAGCTTTGTGCCTTCCCAGAGGGAAGGGAGAAATAATAGGATAACAGAGGCTGCAGACCTAAGATTGATGAGGCTGCTGTGCTCCAGGTAGGTACACACTGAACAGATACTGTTTGATGTAAAAGGAAATTGTGTAGCTGTCTTAAAACACAAATTCCGATTTGATGTGTGTCCAGGTTAAGGGAAGAAGCAGAAGTCCAAATACTCTTTAGGTAGAACAGTTTGTTTAGAAGATGCTAGAAAAAACATAAAAAAAATACCTGTCAGCAGGTAGAAGGGGCCTGTCTCAGAGGGGGAACTATAGGTATCTCACAACATTTCTAAGTTGTGTTCTAGAATTCTTAAAGTGGTGAAAGAAGTTTTTCAAGCCCTTTACTCCTATCCAAACAAGATCCACTCACAAATCACCTAAGCTCTAAAAAATTGTTATCATTGTGCAACTTCACATCTAATACATATGTAGTTCTGAACAAAGTAAAAGTGATATTTCCCTGAAAAATAAAGAAGAAAGTTTTAGGAGTCCATATGAGCCTTATCTCTTCCTCTCAATGGTCTTTTAACATATGTTAAAAATGTTTCTTTTCTGCAGGATTTGTGATGCTTTCAGAAAAAGGTGTTGTTTATTGTTCTGTGTCTTTCACAGATCTTGCCTGAAACCTTAGGGATTTTTCTGAAGTTGCTTTATGAAATCCCATTTGGCAAAATACAGCATTAATTCTTAGCACCAGGTTATGTCCAGCTTCTTTTTATCTTATGTTTCTTTCTCTTTAAACGAAAAAAAAAAATTAAAGTCTCCTAACAACGAGGGGAACTGATATACTTTATATGACCATAGTCTGCTGCAGTCTGATATTCGTAAGGCAAGGCTAAATGCTTGAAAATGAAAACATGAAGGGCAAGACAAATCATTGATTCTTCTAGCTTTTTGTGTCAGGGTTTAAAACATTATCACACTAAAAATTATCTAGAAAAGCTTACTGTGGTGATAAAAGTAAATTCAACCTTAATCACCTTTTCTGACACCAATTAATAATGCAGTGACATTCTACTAAGGCTAAAGCAGTATTTTCACATCAAGCACTTCCAGCCCCATCAAGTGATACCTCAGTCACGGAGGATGGCACGCTGAGGTCTCACAGCCTCACTGTGCGTATTGAAGCGTTGCAGCAAAGCGATCAGTTCCTCCCTACCTGACTTGTCCTATAGTCTCTGATGATCTTGACATTTTTTATGGCAGGAAAGGCACACAAGAAAAAAAGCTTCAAACTAGCAGACTCAGAGACTGCTCTCTTTCTTTGGGCATCAGACTTTCAGTAGTAGGCATTTTCACTCAGAAGTGTTGACACCTGAGCTTTCAAGTTGCTAGGAAGCCATTCAGTGGAAACTGCTTGTAGAGATTCACTTATGCACTTAGTTTGAACTCTAGTTTAAAAACTAGAAGTGGTTGAACAACTCTCAAGGACAATGAAAAAGAAGAAAATGGGATTTGAGGGTTGGATGAGTGACTTTCTGGATCATGGAACGTGTATTTCTTGACAAAAACTATTATGCAAATGTTTTCTTGAAAACTTGTGCTTTTTCAGAAGGTGACTTGTGAGTGTGGTCATACTATTCCTCTTTAACTCCCAGAGTTAAACGCTTGTCTTAGTTTTAAGGTACCTACATTCAAATCCCATTTCTGCCAGAATCAAATCAGTGTCTTTATAACACCTTACAGCTGAATAGTTAATTTTCATTTCTGGTTTAAATACTCAATTATTTGATGGGAGTAAGAAGAGAAGAAAATTTACTATCATAATTTATTATCATTATGAGTTTATGTTGATGGAAAAGGGAAATTGTCCTAGCCATTGTATATTTTTTCCTATTTGTTGGAGTAGTTCAGTGGAATTGTTTTCATTTCCTCCTACCTTCGGAGTAGTCTCTCTGATATTTTTTTCAAACTTCGGAACACCTTGTCTTGTTTAGGCTGTACTCATTTGTCTTGTGATGCTTTTAGCTGTCCATATTTAGAAGGTGGTTCTCATGTGGAATTATTAGCCAGTAGTCTTTCCACTGTCCACTTGTTTTCTCAGATGTGTCACAAGTTTGCATAGCAGAAGTTTGTGTTACTTCTGTATGTCCTTCCAGAGAGTAAATAAAGAGTAATTTTCACATAGATAATTGTATCATAGTGATGTCTGGGACCTTCCATAAAACTCAAACTCCTTTCAAAATACTTTTAGACCCTGTCCTGAAGAGTTTTCATCTCATTTGAAGTAAGTACATACAGATAGGGGGCAAGCACAGTGGTTCCTCTAGTCAGTGCAGTAGACTGACCTGGAGATTAGAGTTATGGCAAAACACATGATGCATGCCAAGACTCACTGTATAAAGGTGAACCCACATCTTTAGATGAATCACATAGGATGAAGCTAGGAGACATGTAAACTTAATTGTTTAGGAGTTGAGTTAAAATACAATGGCATTCAGAGCCTTCCAAAGTTGTTTGGAATTCATTTTCCTTCATGGTTGTATTGGTGAGTCCAGGATTATTGTATTTTGATTTTATTCTAAAATTGCATGGTGGTCTAGGGATTCAAAGTCCAGGGGTGTGCAAGTTAAAAATGGTGGGCGTGCAGCTTGCTTGTGGAAACCATGTGAAATGCTCTGTTCATGCTTTGGTTGCAAACTTCAAGAATTTCAGCGTAGCTTGACTATTGTTTGTGTGCATTCATTATTTAAAAAAGAAATGAAGGAACAAAAAGGCTCCTAGCTGTGTGTCTATGAATGCAAGTGGAAGTGAATGTGAAAAGCTGGTTTAGTTCACACTGCTTGGCAATCACTACATTAACCTGCATTTTGACTTGACCCTACAAATACTTCTGAGCAGCTGAATGCCTGGAACAAAATCTATAGCCAAGATTAGAAAATTGCCGTCCTCAGTAACTTTGAGTCAGTGCAGCTGCAGAAATCACCTGGGTTGTGCTAAGTTACACAAGCTAACTATGGAGGTCGTTCCAAAAGTAATGTCTCCTATTTATTTTCATAGAAGCTATACTTGATACAAAGAGCACAATAACACTATTTGATTGAGAAAAGTCTCACTCATGTTTAGTAAACACTATTTTTCAACATAGTCACCACCATTAGCTGATCCACTCAAGTGGCCTGATTGATATGCTCTTCATCTTGTTGTGTGACAGCTGTGCATGGCCATCCAGAATGTGGCTTCTCTTTCATGTCACTGCTGCCACTGCTGAAACACACCACCCACCGCCTCAGTGTGCTGCATTCAATGTTGGGTCTCCATAAACAGTCAGGAAATATCTGTGACTGTCAGTGGGTGCATTTTTTTTCCCCATGGAGGAGTTCAGTGACACACCTGTGCTTCATATGCACTTTCATGTCAGACATCATTTTGTCAGACGTCTGTCACACAGCAACAAAATGTAGCAGAATATTGGTGGGAAGGTTCAACCTTTGCTGCCATACCACCAACATCCCCCTCTGATGGCCAACATAATGAAATAGGAGGCATTGCTTTCAGAGCAGCCCTCATAACTGACCTTTAGTATTCATTAATGTAATTAAAGTTTCCAAAATGATGGCAACTGGAAATTAAGAATGGTACCAGAAATAAGGCAGAAATATCCTTGCACCTTCCCTAGGTGAAACACAAAATAATGTGACAGGTAATTAAAATTGCCGTAAAAATTATGACTGTAGAGTATGTTCACTGTGGAGAATTAGAATAAAACCTACTGATATCAAACAACAACTTCCAGCATGTGCTGCAAGGACTGCTTGTTAGAGGGGGAAAAAAAAAAAAGTTTCCTCAACTGTGTGATAAAAAACTCATATGGCGTAGCTCTTTTTATTTTCCTCACCTTTACTGCTTTCAGACGCAAACAATTTGTGAGTCAGAAGAGCTTAATACCTGAGGAATTCTGATCTGCATATTCCCACTTTAAGTAAGGTACTGTTTTCTTCATATTATAATAAACTTCAAAGCACTCCTTGGTTTCCCTCCGGCCAAAAGTTTGAAGAGGGGGGCTGCATACCGTTGAGTTATCTGTCTTCTTAAGCCAAGTCTCCAGGCTTGATATATGAACATACACTTTCAATTAAACCTATACAAACCTGTGTGAATGCACAGCAAGGCGATATTATTGTGGTTAAATTTGGGTTACTTTATTTTGGGGTTCTTTTGATTCAGGTTTCAGAAAATGATGAGGTAATGAAAGCAGCAGTGTGTTCACCAAACCTACAGTAGTGATCTTCAATTGGCAAACTGAAAGGCAAACTGTAACATCTTTTGAATCAATTCCACTTTCCCTGAAGTCTGCCTGTGTAAAGGGGGGTTTCTAGTAATAAATTGCAGTGCTGGCTGCCAATAGCCTTCTGAATCACAGTGAAATAGGTATTAAATGCTTTTTACCTAAATAAATTTTCTTATAGAAGAACTATCCTTATTATGGGTCTTTTTTTCTTGAGAGTTTTGTTTTGTTTTGTTTCTTAAGAAAGATGTAAACATTTCTCAGAGCTTTGTGCATGTGTTTTCTCTTTTGTACAGCATCTGTTAGGCAAGTGGACCTTAAGTTAGTCAAACCTATTCTCATTTGAACCAGTGAGCTTCCTGTAGCTTTCAAGAGCATAGAGTTACTTAGACATTGGTTAACTTCTTTGGAACTGGATTTTGGCAGATTGAAAGTATTAAAAATGTGCAGCGCAAGCTGTATTCACTGGACAGATGACTTTGCTATAACTGAGTATCTTTACTGCAGAATCGTGTTTTCAAGGTGAACAATCACGGGCCTAAACCAAATGTTTTCTTATTATTTTGGCAAATGTTCTCAGTTTGCCACACCACTAATGAAAATAACCACAGTTCATTTATTTAAAAACTCACTTGCTAGTTACAGCAATAGGTCCTCAGACCAAGTACAGCTCTGTATTTACAGAATTTGCAAAATGTTTATGAATCCTTTGAGATGAAAAGCATTTTTTTTTTATGGGGAAGCAGTGATGCTGTGCTCAATTAACTTAGCAACAGTTTTATTAATCAGTCTTCCTTGCTCTTATTCATCCCTTTCGATTTAGTGATTTTATATTTCTAAGTAGTGGAGTATAATGGCATAATTTCTGTTTCTCAGTAAACAAGAAAATAATAATAATAATTATATTATGGGGAGAGTCAGATGTATTTCCTGTCTAGTCCACAGAAATAAATTGGATTTTGAGTGTGTGTGGTTTGCCCTCTTGCCCACGATGAAGCACAATTTGTTAAGGAATCCCCTTGAAATGACAGACATTATGTAAGGAACGGACTGCTTTCTGGTGTGATTAAGTGGGGAAGATTTTGACCCATAAGTTACAGCTATCATGTACTTAGTCTGTTTCTAAACTGTGAAAAATTTTTGAAACTAAAGGCTTTTTTTGTTATTGGATTGATACAGGAATATTTTATAAGCTGAACTGAAATTCTCACCTTTTTAGTAGCTCTAGGGTGTGACATCAGCCCTAGGATGTGAAATACACCTTCTAAACAGCCTGGGATATTTTTTTGTATTCCCTGGTTCATTCTGTGAACGTGTTATTGAGAAGGAAAACGGTTAGAAATCACAGACAGAAATGGAGAGGCAGTCTCAAAGGTCGCGTGTCCTGTTACTTAATAAGGCCATTGACGCTATGAGGATTGAGCTGCAGTGCACAGTAGTTGTTCCAGCTCCTTCATGTGCTTTTGCAGCATACTGAGGCGTAGGGCTCTTGACAGTTAGGGTGACCGTGTTTATGATGCCTTGGGATTTTGTACTCAAAGTCCGGCTACTTGTCAGGTGATGTTCTTGCATTCTGTGACCAGTATAGCAGGGTGGGTACTGAAGGAGGATGTGGCCCAGTAGCTGCTCATGAGTTGTGGTGTTCAGAGGTACCAGACGAAGCAGGAGATGAAGGCAAGTGCATAGTACCTGTGATCTGCTTCCTGTGTGTCTGGTTGGTCCTGTTAAGCAAGGAATCTGTTTGTCTCAGGACAACTTGCACATACTGAGTCAGTCCCTGTCCTCTGTGTCCTTGGGTCAGAATGTATACTGCTTACATTGTGCAAGGGGTCTGGAAAACTTTTTTAACCCTGTCCCAGCAGTAAAAAAAACCAGCCTCTTGAACTGCAGTTTCTCAGAAATGATCCCTTCTAACCCTTATCTGTGACAGAAATACCCCCTTTGCCTCTTTGTGTTCCTTTATGTCCACTTAATCTTTCTACAGCCTTTTCTCCGTTCTGTTCTTTCTCAAATCCTCTGTGCCCTGCTATAAAACCAGTCTTTCTACCTAGTGCCCACTTGGGATGGCAAAGCTGAATTTAGTGCACAGCTCCAAAGAGCCTTGAGCTTGCTATGGTTTAACTTTTATTTCTCTGTTCATTCTTTTGGTGGTGAAGGGACTGATACTTGTCCTGGTACAAGATGAGGAGCAAGTGGGCACTGCTGATGTCTAACTCCGGGGAGAGAGTAAGGCTGTATAAATCAGCTTTCCCCTGTCACTTATCTGTGTTTCGCACCCTGCTCCAGGGATCCCATGTATTGCAGAGACATCACACCTGGCACTTTGTCGACGTGCAGCAGGTCAGCAGGGACTTGGCCTAGAGGCAGTGGCCGCTTGGTGCCTGAGCTCCCTCTCCTATCAAGGAGTCGCAAGGACAGCTCTGGTGAATGTAGAATGTCAATTATTGTGTGCTGGATTCTGCATGCTGACCTCTCTCAATCACTTGCTTCTTTTGAGCATGCCTTGGAAGACTGAATCCCAGGCTGTCGCACTTAACACCTTCAAGATACCTTTGTTGCACATTGCTTATGTATCAGTGCTTCCCTGTGAGTTCATTAATTTTGATTACATGAAAATCACTGTTCTATATCCAGAAAGGGAAGCTAAACTTTGGCAGCTTTGTGATCAGAAGAAGGAAAGCAAGTGCAAATGTAGTGTTGATGTCTTTGTGTGCAGTACATTGGGAAACTTTCCCAGACTGCCTGTAGTTGGATTTTGCCTTGCATTTACTGTTAGCATGTCTGCAAATCAGATTTAGGCCTTCTTCCATATATTGAATTATCATTTCATGTTTTTTTTTTTCCCCCTCTGTTTTGATCCATGATGCATTCCCATACAAGGTGTGCCAAAGATTTAGTCAACAGTCCAAAACAAATAATGAGGTTATCTGGTCAGATTCTATCGTCAGTTGAGTCAGATTTGTACAACCTGATTAAATCGGGACATATACAACAGATTTAAATACCACAAGACCTGGCAGAGGGAGACATACCAGGAGGTCACAATTCATTCCCAACAAATGAAAACATTTATGACTTATGAATAAAAGATAGACTTCATTAATGCAGGAATTGAGCTAGTCAATCCACAGCTACATAGTCTGCATCAAAAGAAATTCCTGGGAATGAGTTTGCTTGGTGTAACACCTGAATCTCTCCTGTTGCCTATTAATTATTTCTCTACTTATATAGAACTGTAGTATGGTAGAATGCTGCATGAAAAATGTGCAATGGAAGGCACAGATCCTGCAAACCATAACACAAGCGTTTAGCTTTGCTTTTATGAGGAAATTACATGTATAAAAGTTTGTGGGATCAAGACCAAAAATTACAATGTTAAAATGAAGGAAAAAATGAAACACGAAGTTATTCATATTGAACTAAGTCTGAAACAAAGTGAGAAGATATTCAAGCTTTTATTTACTTTGCACATTAACACTTGTGACTTAACTTATGCTTTGACAAGGTGATGTAAAATTGTGCCAAAAATATTTCTCTATTGGAATTCTGCTGTGGCTCACACACTTGAATCTTGAGGAGTGGTTAAATATAATGTGTACCTTTTCACTGTGGAAACTCTCAGCAGAATTTATGTCCTTCACATAGTCCCTCTCCATCTTGTACGCATCATTCTCTAAATCTTTATTTTAACTTAAGCTTTCATACTTATTCTGGCTAATTCCCTCAGTCTCTAAGGACAGTGTCCCCCGGCTCCTTTGTTGCTGGAAACAGATTTAGTACTGACAGGCAGAGTCTTGTGTAGGTGTGGGAAGAAAGACACACCTCATATAGATAAAAAGCAGAAGTTTTTGTTGGTAAGGTTATGAGGTAGTAGGAGACAAGCTTAGGGGAGGGTTTTTTACTTGTTTTGCAGAAATGCAGAGAATGAGAATGTTGCAATGGTTTAAGGTGAGATAATATTTTCGTAATTCATCTCCCTAAGTATTTTACAGAGCGTGCATGTGAGAAGTGCATATTTTCTACAGCAAGTGTCTATGATGACCATCATTAGCTTTTATTTGAGGACAGTCCTTTGAAATGCACACATCAACCTGTAACATTCTGAGAAATTCTTCACTGCCATTTCAACAAAAGAGAAGTGCTCTATTCATATTGACGTTGATGACATTTGACAGAAGTGTCTAAATAAATGGTTATAAATATTTTTTACTTTATTTTAGTAAGATAAGATGATATAAGATGGTATAAACCTTTATTTGTGCTTGTTGGCTTTGTATTTACCTTCCTGAAACCAATCATTAGAGTTCTTACCCTCTACAAAACTGTATTCATTCTGAATGGGACCAAAAGTAAATGCCCATATTTTGAGTTTGAAGAGAAATATAAGCTCAGTTCTGTTGGAAAGTAGAGATTAGGCTTGGAAAAAAATGGATTTGGGATTACATTTATTAGCTAAAACTTGTGACTACTTTTTTTTTTTTCCCCCTGAAATTAACAGACTTTTATGGCTTTTTAAATTCTATCCCAATAACCATAGTAACCATATGCCTAATTTATATGTGCCATTACCACAGACAGAGACATGGAAGGTCATGCAGTTGCCTAACATGTGTGGAAAACAACTGTGTTCCTGAGTTTTTTTTGTATAGCATCTATGATGGATAAATTAATCCCATAGTCTTGCTTTAGGATTAAAGGATAACTTTTCAGATTTAGGTGGGCAAAAAAAGTGGACCACTGTCTTCAGCACTTGTTTTTGTGCGAATACAAGGCTATTTAATGGATTTTTATCATGTCTTAACAGACATGAAGGTAATGGAGAACACACTGAGATATTGCAACCTTAAAAGGTTTTTCCACCTAATTGTTCTCAAACTGTTTACAGGGAGTAGATTTTATTTTAAGTTTCTTGTGTTGTACTTCATCCTGAAACCACAAAGCTGACAGGTATCAGCCAAGCAAATAAAAGTGGACTGCTGCATCACTATTTTATGTTTTTTTACATCTGAACCATAAGCAGTTTGTACTTCTAGAGGTATGTAGAAGTGGCAAGAGAAGTTAATGCTCCCTTTTCATGCTCTTTGCTCTCCAGTATTAGAGAGAGACAGTAGTTTTCTTCTGTAGACTAGTCACCACATTCTTCTTCAGTTCATCCATCTGCAGTCTACTCCTTCTGCTTCACATTGGTGATGAATTATGCTCTGCTTCCTCCATCTAATCCTTTTCATTTATTTATATTTTATGGAGGGAACATGAAAGACTCCTCATAAAAATCCAACTGTTCTTGATAAACCTTGTCATGTGCAAATAATGGAGCCTTGTCAAGCACAAGCCTTGCTAGAAATTTATGTCTTCTAATAATAATAAAGGGAGAGAATCAGGAATAAATAAGGAATATATTGAATTGGATTCAAAGTATGTTTATGGTTTTAAATGGGTGGCAATAAAGTGTTTTTTATCCATAAATGTTTTTACATGTTAGTGTAATTCAAATACTATGTTGTGCTTGAACTCTGCAGTGTTCAGCCTAGTAGAGCTATGAAAAGCATGTTATACTGTAGTGCAGACTTCTTTTTCCAAGATCTGGTGGTAGGGAGGGGAAAAAACGGAAAAAACGTACCTGGGACAAAGATACAAACTGGTGGTCAGCTGAAGGCCTGTCTGTGAATTAGGAAAGAGTGGTAGGAACATATAGATTGGAGAAACTTAATAAAAAATAGATTTTGATTAGAATATTGACTTATCTATAGCAGCAAACTTCCTTGGCTGGAGGTGACAGAAATGGTGGTTGTTTCTGGCTGTTAAGGCTGTGGATATCTGGAAGAGTGTAAGGACAAGGAGTTATACAGGAATAGGTTTAACATCTAAAGGGAAACAACACTTGCCTCTTGTTAAAGCCTTCAGCTATTTCTTTGCTATATGATGTTTTATTTCCTATTATAATTTTTGCTTTGAGGGTAAGACTAAACAGAATGTTAACGATTTGCTGATTATACCAATTAGCATTTTATAGCACTTTACAAATGTCAGTGAATCAAGGAGATCTCTCAGGAAGAAGTCTTTGTGTTCAACAGGCAGAATCTAATCCAAACAAATGAATCCCTCTAATGAAGAGGTTTCCTAGTAGCAGTAGTTAGATCTCTGAATATATTGTCTGTGCATCTTCGCAGAACTGGTATCAGCATACTCCCATGAGTGTTACTCTTTACATCAAATAGTTGTTTTGTATCTTTTCAGGAGTAAGAATCCCTGTTTCAGGCAGCGCATCTGAACTGTCATGTTGAACTTCTGGTAGAAATAATATTAGAATATGAAGAAACAAAAACAAAAAATATTTTTCACTTTAGAAAGCTATTTTGTTTAAGGCTTGTATTCAGAGTTGGGCTTTGCAAGTATTGATGATTTCCCTCAATCAAAAAGAGGAATTTTAACTTCAGAAGATAAAAATGTTTAATTTCATTTTGACGTGGAACAACAGCCCTTTCTGTTCCCTCTCCCACCTTCTCATTCAAAACTTTCTCAGCAGACTGGGCTGGAGCTCAGCCCTTGGTGTTCAACTTTGCAAGATAACACAGCCATTGCCAAACTGATTCTTTCATGCTTCATCAGTTATCAGTCTCTATAAAACAGAGGGACTTCATGATGCTGGCTGAAGTTGCGCGATCGCCTGCCCTTGTCCTCATGGGGGACTTCAACTTCCCTGATATATGCTGGGAATACAACTCGGCGCAGAAGAAGCAGTCTAGGAGGTTTCTAGAGTGTATGGAAGATAACTTCCTTTTGCAGCTGGTGAGAGAACCTACCAGGGGAGGTGCCCTGCTAGACCTGCTGTTTACAAACAGGGAAGGTCTGGTGGGGGA
>NC_034412.1:19165856-19208929 GCF_002078875.1 Numida meleagris | reverse complement strand
AGAGTGGTCAGGCGCTGGAACAGGCTGCCCAGGGAGGTGGTGGAGTCACCGTCCCTGGAGATGTTCAAGAAACGTTTAGATATAGCGTTGGGAGACATGGTTTAGTGGGGTTGTTGGTGGTAGGTGGATGGTTGGACTAGGTGATCTTGTAGGTCTTTTCCAACCTAGCTAATTCTATGATTCTATGATTCTATGATCTCTGGCAAGGATATTCTGTCACTGTTTTTGTCTTGTTCCATGTGGCATCACTTGTAACACATTGTATGGGACCAGTTGACATTTATGAACTGATTTTTTGGTGTTGTCACAAAATGATAACCTTTGCAATGATGCAAAAAAGACCACCTTAAAAAACCTCTTAGTTGACTCTGTTATGGAAGATTCAAGTTTTGCAGGTATAAGCTTCTGTAGTAAGGTTGATGACAAACTTCCAAGAGGATGTAACTTATATCTATTGCTTTTTCAATGGCTCAATGTAGATTTAGGTATTATACTGTTGCCAAGCCTAAGTCTGTTATATATGTAAATATAACTTCTAAGTTACCTTCAAAAGTGATGATGCCATTCCCATCATTTTCTTTCCCACCATGAATCCATAAATATCACAGCAATCTTTAGATAGAAATTGATGTAGTTAGATGTTTTATGTAAGTATAATTTTCATACTGCATAGTACTAATTTGTATTTCTCCTCGCCTGATTTACAGTGGTGTAAATGAAATTGGAAAGAAGAGCGGGTGGAGTTTTTTCTGAAGAATTTTTCTCCAGGTGCTTGAGGTCTGACCCTTGAAGTTACAAAGTGAATTGCCAATTGGATGTTTAACAAATGCCATTTATCACTTGTGCATGAAGGTACACAAGGCATTCCCTAAGAAAAAGAATTGTCGTTCTGAGTGACCCGTGGAACTTGGTCAATGTATACAAGTTGTAAATTACTTGCTGTGAAAGATTTATCGAAAACAGTTATTTAGACATGAACTTGTGTATTGCAGCAAATAGGTTCTGTATTTACAATCTGGATACAGAGAATGGCAGCCTTTCTGGAAGACAGGATGAGGAAACAAGTAGGGTTTCTGGCTTTATTACTGTTTTATTATTACATTAATTTTTGAAGGATTGCTATTAAGGCTGATATTACTTAACTATGAATTCACCAGCTTTTTCCCAGGGTCTTAGACACAGAATTCACATCACCCTGAGAACTGCATGAGTACTAAGGCTAAAACTAAGAATTTTTGATTCAGAAACTAGTTTTTCCTTTTCTCACTTAGGATGGGAATGTGAATATATATATCTTTCATTTATATATGCATATATTCTATAGTCTGAGACTTGGAAATCATGTGTGATTCTGAAGTCTGATAATGTTTTATTGCTGCACACATAGAGAACACTTGAAAAGATAAGATTCATCGAACAGCAAGCAGCAGCATCTGCCTTATTTTTTTTAATGATGTATAAAACTTTTAACATAGAACATCCTAACAACTTGATTTCAGTAGTATGATACACTCTATATGCAGTAGTGCTACTTATGAATTGGAAGAGCCTGTAGAAGTATAACAGTTAAAATTCCATATGAAAAAAAGTGAAATATATCAATCCTGAATCTGAGGGAACTGAGTATATTTTACTGAAATTGGAATTTTGGTGTACTTTCCTTTACAACTCCAGCTTTCACTGTCTTTCATGGAGCAAGCAGTGTTTGGTAAGAAGAGATTCTTTTCACCATAGTCCCAGCTCTCTCTCTCCCAGCCAGCCCAAGTTTCACAGCACTGACTGTGCACCGGGGTTTTAAGACCACATGTCTACTTCAGGTGTTTGTGATCAACAACAGGAAGGCAACTGTGAGCTCTCCAGACTGAAGGGGAGTCCAGATGTTTCAAATAATCCTTTAAATTCTAAAGTTTATTCTTATGGTGTATACAGATTTAGGACATTAAATATATTTATAATCTCGTTCCAAAAAATCCCTTAGCTCATGTGTAAGGATTTGACCAATCTGTCAGACACCTGGTATGGAATTAGAACTTCTATTTTTTTTTCCTGCATCTATTGTGTCTTTTTATACATTCTCCAAACTAATGGCTGAGTAAGGTCAGAATCTGTCAACCTTGGCCCTACTTTTCTTTTCCTTCTGCAATCCTTGGTTCTCATGTAGTTTATTCTGTCAGCATTTTAAATAGTGTGTGTATCACCTTCCATCATTCATAATGTGAAATGATGAAAAGCACTGTAAGTAATTTTATGCAACATAATGAAATTAAAAGCTTTTGGTCTTACTGTACTGCAAGTATAAATCTAACTAAATGTGGTGTTGGAAAGAGATGGGCTTTGTAGGTAAGTGTTGGAATAATTTAGGGTTATTCGGTATTTTCTATGGATGTCCGTTCTCGTTTCTTCTCAAACACTGTGAGTAATTGCATGGTTAGTATATTCCTTAAGTGTCTGAGCTTGCAGTTTTCTACTATCTTTATTCATTGTCAGTGAAAAAGTAAAGCTAATGGAAAACAATCCATTGCAGTGACACTGTGCTTACCCATCTTAGCTAAATGTTAACCTCCATAATATGTAGGTCACTCTGAAAATAATGCTTCCTATTTATTTCCGTGGAAACTATAACAGATACAAAGAGCACAATAACACTACTTGATAGAGCACATTCTCAGCTACAAAACACTATTTTGCAACATAGTCACCACCATTAGCTATGCATTTTTGCCAGTGATGAACAAGATAAAAATCTGCACCAGTGGAGGTGACCCACTGTTCCTGTTACCACTGCTGAAACGCACCACCCGCTACCTCACTGTGCTCACATCCACTGCTTGTCTCCATAAACATTCAGCAAGCATCCATAAGTGTCAGTGGGTGCCGTTTTTACCACCAAGGGAATTCCATTCCACACATTTGCTTCATACGCACTTCCATGTCAGAGACCATTTTGTCAGACTGCCCCTCTGCTGCCATTTGACACGTGGCAAAATATAACAGGATGTTGATGGGAAGGTTCAACCTCTACTGCCATATCACCAACATAGTGGGCCAATGTAATAAAATGAAAGGCATTACTTTTAGAGTAACCCTTGTGTTTTAGTGAGAAATTAAATGTCAGATAGAATATTTCCACGTAGATGCACATAAATTTCAGGGGACTGGACAAAATCTTACATTTTATATTTCAGTTTTATCCATCAAATTCTATATGTTTTCCATAATCTGGATATTAAAAAGAATATTGCTTGAGATCTTTGCTTTGTTCTCATATGGAAACATTTAAATGCATGAGAAAACATAGATTTTTTTTATGCATTGTCTTATGTATTTACATACTCTAGTAGTTGCTTCTACCAAATACGCACTGCACCTCTTAAAAGCCTTACTGTTTCTGTCTTTTATCATATGAGATGCTTCATGTTATTCTCTCTGTTAACTGATATTTCTTTTTGCCCTTTAGGTGAGTCTTTGCTCTTTTTTTTTTTTTTTAACTATTGAACTTATTCTCCTGAGTTAATTTTTGCATGTATCTTATATTCAGTTTATATGATGCAGAGTTTTTCTGCCATGAAGCACTGAGCGGAAGATATGAAGAAGATTTTTATTCATGACATGTGCAACCGTCTTTTGATGTTTAGTGTTTTGTAATAGAAGAGTATGTTGATTTTCTTTTTGCCATATTGCATTGTCTCTTTCATCTTGGAACTGCAGTTATTTATCAGTGTGTGCTCTTAATCTATCCAAGTTGGCCAGAACTTTATTGCTCTCGTTTTGTATTTATAACTGTATTCTCTCCCCTTAACCAGCATTTAGCGTGATCATCAGTTATTTAACTGGTATCATGTTTCTTTAAGGTTGTTTTGCATTCAAAGGAAATCTTTTCTTTAATTAGTTCTGATTCTCCCTTCCCAGTCTTCTCCCCAGCCTTCTTGTCTGCTTGTAATATCTGTAAGATGTGGAGCATAAAGTCATCTTCCAGCACCTGCTTAGGTTTGCTTTCTCTCTGCATTGGAAATCTAGGGACTGCCATGCTTGGATTGGACCTGGGCCAGCATTAGATTACAGCTCGGCCAGCACTGGAGTTGTGTGGATGGTCTGCACACAGCATCAGCCCAGCTACCATCTGGAGTGGCCCTGAAATCTTTTCTTGCCTATGCTGGCAAGAAAATTATTTCTAGTTTCTTTGCAGAGGCCCCAGAATTTAGTTGAGAATCAAGTTAAGTTTCTTTTAAATGTCCAAGATGATCTTTTCTCTATGGTTTGAATACTAAAAAGTTTTGAATCAAGGTTGATAGCCTGCTTAAGCCAGCAAGCAGGCACAGTGCAGTCTTCCTTTGAGCTGCTACTCACAAATGGCTTAGGTGTTCTACTGCCATATTGTTGGTATTGGATGTGCAGCCCTGCGTGCAATAAGAAGACCTCTGTAGCACTCATTTATCTTCCAGTACTTTCTTTTTTCCTATTTGTGTCCTTTTCCCTCCATGGCTTTATCTCTTTCAATTTCACCCAACATTTCCCTCTTTCTTCTTTCTGACAAGTAATTCATATAGTTATGCATCTTTACAATGATTGAGTTTTCTTAGCAATCCTTTCTCTGCAAGAGAAAACTTTAAAAAATTCCCTGATATTAAATGCTCAGTCAAGTGCACAGTTATCTCTTTTGAGCTGTACAAACAAAAAATAACAGGGAGTGGAGAGTGCAGAGAAGATTCTTTTTAGTTTATTGGTTATTTCAGGACGTGGTGGATGCACAACACAAGAGATCTCATTTGTCTAAGAGAACAAGTTGTAATTTCAATTATATTTATAGTTTGGTGTTCTGAAAATTGCCTGATTTCAAGGCACGGAATCATTGAGTGAGAATTCCAGGAAAAGCAGTGTAAAACAACTTGACAGAAAATTGCAGGAAATCCTTTATGCTGCTCTTCAGCCTTAATTTTGATTCCCGCTTTTTATTTTTATGAATCTGACATACATTTCTTTCAGAGTTTTTTTTTTTTTTTCAGTTAGGAAATAAAACTGCAAGTGTTGCTAACAGTTGGTTTCTTCCTAAGTATTTTGAGATGGTCTTCTAAAGTCTACTTACAAAAAAAAACATCTCTAGTCAGCCTTATCTCATTTCTGAAATTCTTAGTCTGACCTGAAAAATCAAGGCAATTCTTAGTATTAAATCACTATCAGATCAAGGGCGTCATAGGACAATATCAGGATGACTGGCCTGCATTAACATACTCTCAGAGTTTGCTGTATCTTCCATTATATGCACTGTTCCACCTGTTTTCAGGAAAGGAGCACTGCTGTTTTCATACCAGTACTGACACTTCAGTTCTAAACAAATGATATGCACAAGGTGAATTTTTACGGCTCATGGAAAAGTCTACATCTGGCAATTCCTGAAGTGCAGTCTAGAATGAATCTTAACATGTCAGATTAGAGAGCTGAGAATTAACTAACCTGTTCCTCAAGCCAATATAATTTCACTGTTTGCTCTATTTCACCTGAATGTGTTTTTTATATCTAAGATTGCTGGTAGGATATATTACCTAGATAGGAAGAACAAAATCTATTCTTAAAATATTGTTAGGATAAGCCAAAGCTACCTTCAGTATTTTTTAATTCCCTTGTGCTTTTTCGGGGAAGAGACGGGACCTGTGACTGAGGAGAAAGACAGCAGGAGTGTGTTATGTGTATATGGGTCCAACTGGAAAGCAATAAATGGAGCCAGCACAGTACTCTGCCTATTAGGTCTGTTACAGGCAAGCTGGACATTCAGTACTCCAAGTGACAAATGTTAAAAATTTTGATACAGTAGATACAGCATTATCTTCAGTTCCATAACCATATGTTTATCTGCAAGTGCCAGTGATGTTATTCTGGGGCTGTGACCTGGCCAAAAGTGCACGTCTGCACTGCTGGAAATGCCTGGCTGCCAATTGTGCTCAGCTTAATGCTGAATAACAGTATTGTTCAGAAAGAGCTATTACCTTAGTTATAAAAGCAAATGATACATGGTGGTTTCTCTATTAGCATTTTTGTAGTGAATACTTTTAATTAAATCTTATGCATTTTATCACTGCAGTTGATTTTTCCTTCTGCTCTTCACCATGGAAAGAGCCAGAAGGAAAATCAAGCAAGTAAAATTTACAAAAAATGTGTGTTAAAAATAATTATCTACATAAGTACTGTCCCATTCATCAGTGATTTTCTTTGCATACAGCAGAACAAAGTATGACCCCCTTTTATCTTTAAATATGTTTTCAAGAATCAGTTGAAGGTAATTTACAATATTTCCATTTTATCTAGTCCTGCTGCTTTATTTCCTGCAACTAGGTAATGGGCTGACTATGGTAGGACTGTTTCTCCTCTCTTCAGCTGTACAGGTTAGTAAGATCCTTGTCTAAGACCTAAGCAAAAGAAGATTTCTAAGTGATTTTAATGCACAATTGTCACAGTGCATCCAAAGCAGTACTACTAAAGAGTCTACATGCCATTTTGAGTGTCAAAGGAAGATGCTCAAAAGACATTTTTGAACTAAATATTAGGTAGAAAGATCAAAATTCTGTGTTGAATAGTGTTAGGATTTAGACATGTCATGTAAATGAGTTAGCTTGATGTGTGGTATTTACACAGTATTTTGAGGCCCAAGTCCTCCCAGGTTGCGGTCACTCCAAATGAAGTCAGTTATCAGCACCTCAGTGTCTTGTCATCTTTCCTTTATCTGAGATAGATCCAAGCTCTTTTGGCCGTCAGGCTGAACATACACCCCTGGGATTGGCAAAGGTCTGGAGTAAAGAGCGTACTCTGCAGAATAAGAACACCAACATCTTGCTTCTCCTTTAGCTCACTAATTATGTTTTGATTGAAATAAATAATATGAAATCCGTATTTTTGTAATATGTAGATTTTCCAAAAGGCAGATAATGAGGGCATGCGGGAACTTTGTGGTTTTACACAGGTAGTAAATTCTAAACTGAACAAAACCTAGGCCTGTTAATCAGTGGAATTAATGCACAATGATTGAGATCACAATTATATTGATTAATATTTCAATTTCTAACGTGAAGTAATTCAGCATTCATGCAGAATTGAAGCGTTTCTGTTTGGTAAGCTTGGAGGGGTCTGGGGCTATTTTGTTTCAGGTGAAGATGCTGAGAATAAAAGATGGCTAATGTAGATCTCTGGTATTGCTGCTAACATTCTAGGCTAGACAGTGAGGAGGTTGTTGTTTTGCAACTTCAAAATATCAAGAAATTACATACTACAGGGTTATTTGATTGACAAACAGGGTTTGATTGAAGCCAAAGCTCTGAATTTTTTCTGTCTTTTCTGGAGTACCTGAAATTTAGAGCAGGAGTAGAATATCTTGTTTGCAGCCCAGTTAATATTAGTTTACTTTCACTGCACTTTCTCCTGATCGGACCTTGAGACTCGCTTTAATAATCCAGTGTGATTAATGAGTTCATGCTGCCCCTTCCTGTCCTGGTTGAATGAAGGTCATGAGATCAGAAGGAATACCCTTTTTAACCAAATGATATTACTGAAATTTGAGTGGTGCAATCAAGCACTAATGAGGCACTTTTAAAATTTTTTCTCCATTATAAAACATGGCTTTGCTTCAGAAGAAGTGACTCTAATTGAAAGCCGCAAGATTGCACATTTGCAGAAACATCAAGCTTAAAAAAAAAAACAAAAATTTGTTTGATAGTAAAAGGAAATAAATGGTTCTTGTTTTATCCTCAGCTGTAAAACATTGTACAAACAAAAATTAGGCGGCTTGCTGATATGTTGAGCTTACCTATAACAATACCTGTGATTTTATATATTTATTCTTGTGCACATTTGATTTAGATGAGGAAAAACCTTTGTCTTCATGTTTTCTACAGAGTAGTCCTATTGATCAGATTTTCTGGCTTCACCTAAGAACAGTTTGTGGTTTTGTTCTTTTTATTAAAAGAAGCAAGAAAAGGAAGAAAATGAAGTAGTTATCAGTAATCTCCCAGAGAGCCTACTTTAAAATTAAATGTCCATAGTTTTTTTTTCTGGAGAAACAGTACTAGACTGTCCTTCTTAAAGTGTTTCTTTGTTTGGAAGACTTGGACTCTGACAAAAGAATGCATGATGGTCTGAATAGTGTATCTGTTTATTTCAAAGCTAACCTCACTGGCAACACTTTGGAAACTTGTCCTTACAAAGGACTGCAGACCTCTTTTGGTGAGCAAACACTCAGAACATGACTCTACATTGTTTTGTAGGTTGAGAGGAGCAAAGTATTTTTGCTTTCCTAAATAGCTTAGTGCAAAAAGAATTCAAACCTGGGAGCTACTGTTTTTGGTTATGCTAAAGAGGGAAAAGCACCAATGTCTTTTTGATTTTACTTGCTATCTCTTTATTACCAATTGCTATGGGCCAGAGGCCTCTCCGTAGTCCGCAGGCTAAATGGCACAGGCTGGACGATGCATCTGCAGTATGATATACTTGGTCCCAGAGTCTCCTCGGCATCTCTTGTGTGCAGTTTCATGCTGAAGTCATAATCATTATTTGCTGATTGTTTGGTTGTTTCAACCTGGGATATGAAGTATGAATGCCTGTGGGCACTGCTGCCAGGTCTGCAGCACAGCCTCGAGCATCCATACAAGGGAAATAGCTGCACTGGGTGTAGATAGTCCACATCTCCCAGTGCTGAGCTATAGCTGTACATCATCACAGACTGCTGTGTAGCAGAGGTAAAAGCTGCATCAGACATCATGCTAGCAATAGGGCTGACTACCAATCCGGTGCTTGAGCTTGCTTTCCATTCCTGTTATATTTATCAGCATAAACATAGGTTTTTAGCTGGGATGCAGCCAGTGGCTGTAGTATGATTTATCCCAATACAACTTGCAATTCCATGGCTGCTGCAGTTGAATGGCACTGATCTTTGGGAGGTGGACATTTCCTTTCTGTCATCCAGGTCTGCACCTTCATGCTGCTCCTTCTTTTTACCATCTGCACGCACCACCTTCCAAGAACTCTTCCAGGAGTGCCCTGCTGAACAGTCATCCTATTCCAAGGATTTTGCCTGTTTCATTTCTGTATCCCAAAGTCCTCCAGAAGCAGAATGGAGGGGCCCACTGGACTTTGCAGGACTTTGGCTCTTGCTAGTGATTAGTTGCGGTCAAACACACACAAAGCACTCCAAAACACAATCCACTGCTCTTATTTTAGAGGACTCTGGTACTCTAACTGGGTGATATCATGACTTCTATGGCTGGCGGGGAACTGGGCCTTCATTTAGTTCAGTGGAAGTCCGCAAAACGTTGTCAAACATAATGCTGAGCAACATGTGCTCAAACTACCATCATCAACAAGTAAGTGCTTTGGGGATTGAAACAAAATTTTGCAATTGGGGAAAATTAATTATGACTTTATTAGAAAACACATAGGCAGTTACATGTACGTAAAATCAAAAAATTTTTGTGATCATTTCTGTGGCCCTTCTCTGGACATGCTCCAACAGGTCCATGTCTCTCCTGTACTGAGGACTCCATGCCAGGATGCAGTACTCCAGGTGAGGCCTCAGCAGTGCAGAGTAGAGGGGGAGGATCCCCTCCCTCGACCTGCTGGCCACACTTGTTTTGATGCAGCCCAGGATACGGTTGGCTTTCTGGGCTGCAAGGGGACATTGCTGGCTCATATCCAGCAATCAGTACCCCCAGGTCTTTTTCAGCAGGGCTGCGTTCAATCCTTTCATCCCCCAGCTTGTATTGGTAATGGGGGTTGCCTTGACCCAGGTGCAAGATCTTGCACTTGGATTTGTTGAACCTCACTTTGGCCCACCACTCAAGCCTGTCTAGGTCCCTCTGGATGGCATCCCATCCCTCTGGTGTGTTGACCACACCCCACAGCTTGGTGTTACCAGCAAACTTGCTGAGAGTTCACTCAACCCCACTGTCAATGTCATTGATGAAGATATTAAAGAGTACTGGCCCCAGCCCTGACCTCTGGGGGACAGCACTCATTACTGATCTCCATCCAGACATTGAGCCATTGACCATCACTCTCTGGACTCGATCCTGCAGCCAGTTCTTCATCCATTGAACAGTCCACCCATCAAGTCCATATCTTTCCAATCTGGAGAGAAGGATGTTGTGGGGTACCGTGTTAAAGGCATTACTGAAGTCAAGATAGATGACATCAGTGGCTCTTCCCCGTCCATTGATGCAGTGACGCCATCATAGAAAGCCACTAGGTTGTTCAAGCAGGATTTGCCCTGGGTGAAGCCATCTTGGTTCTCTCGTTTTACCTCCCTGTCTTCTATGTGCCTTAGAGTAGCTTCCAGAATGATCTGTTCCATGATCTTCCCCAGCACAGAGGTGAGACTGACAGGTCAGTAGTTCCCAGGGTCATCTTTTTTTACCCTTTTTAAAAATGGATATGATATTGCCTTTTTTCCAGTCACCAGGGACTTCACCTGATTGCCATGACTTTTCAAATATCATGGAGAGTGGCTTGGCAACTACATCAGCCAATTCCCTTAGGACTCTGGGATGCATCTCGTTGGGACCCGTAGACTTGTAGATGTTCAGATTCCTCATGTGGTCACAAACCTGATCTTTGCTTACAGTGGGAGGGACGTTACTTCTCTGATCCTCTCCTACCAAACCAAATGTTTGGTGTATATGACATCACGTCACTGTGAGTAAAGATCTTTTTTAGGTGATCTGAAGCTATTTTATGACTAGAACACTCACTGAGATTCTCCTTTTTATTTTTAATTTTTTTTAGTGCTTCTGTACCTTTCTGTAGATAAACATATATTGTCAACATGTATTGTCCACAAGGACTGTCTTTACTTGAGGTCTTATACTACTTCTAGAGTCAGTGAATTCAGCCTAAGTTTGATACATTTTTAATTTTCCTCTTTAAAACCAACTTTGGAGCAACGTATAACTGTAGCCGCTTCAATAACTCACTGCGTATCAGATTGAAAAGAGAAGGAAAACTGATCTAAGAACACTGAACTAACATTTGACACCTCCTATATATGTGTATAAAATCTAAAGAATGTACAGTAAAAGACCACTATCAGGCTAAAGCAGAGATGTAAAAATATACAAGTATATCTGAGTTACGTTGATAACTGAGCCTGAGGAATGTGCATTATGTCATGACCACTGACAGCTTTAACTAGACAGGAAAATGCAAGCACCTTTTCTGTGATAACAGTTTGTGCCTAGATAATCTTTACTGACCTTATCTGAAGAATAATAAATGCTCCAGTTCCTCGGTTTGTCCTTCTTATTTTTTTTGGTTGATTTTTTTTTCCTTTGCCTTTTTAGTGACTCATCCCCCTGATGATCAAGAAAAAATATCCAACCTTTCAAATGGCACTGAAGGGTTGGTTCAGACAACTGGCAGCAGGACACCTTTTAAGTGTTCTTGGTTTAAAGTGTGGATTAAGAAGGGGCAGATATTTTTTGAGGCCTTGTGCAGGGTAGACTCTGTGAGCAGTGATGCCAAAGTGCTGCAAAAGCTGCAGAAGCAGTTACCCTTATAGGGAAACCTTACTGAGTGAATGATACCTAAGAAGCAGCACACAGCCTACGTGCTTCCCACACAAAACATGATTTTGTCCCGTCATGAGCAGCAAAAGCGGTATGTACGAAACAAACTTTCTAGAAATCCCAAGAAAACTTGGGAAATGAAATGAACTAAATAAATGTGTGTTATGTTACAAATAGCACCTTCGGATTGGTGGGAATATTCAGCTATTGATCAGGAAGAAATTCTCACACAAAAGCCTTTTGCTTTCCCTAGTCCCAGTGTGAGGTTCTAAGGTCAAATTTCAAAGGACGCTAAGACAGTCATGCTGTCTTCAGCACTGCCAAATATTTACTGGTGATTTCAATACCTTTATTGCATATAAAATGGATAGGGAGCGAATGTTCTCTCTAGATTTTAGTTTTAAAAAATTATCTCCTCAAGCAAGCTAACATAAATATTTTGATATAATTTTAAAAATGTTATTTATTATTTAACATGTTTCAATCAATTGTATAAAAGGCCACAACATGAAACAAATGCAAATATTAAAACACATCATAGGCTTCGTCTGTTAGCTAAATTTGGTTCCTTTATTTACAAAATAAACATCAACATAAATATTTAATACAGTACCTCCAGTAAGAAAAAAAGGACAAACTATTATTACTGTGAGAATGCTGAGCACAGTGAAAACTATCTCTTAAATTATAAGTTTCTCTTAGCTTGGGCTAGAGCACTTTTTCATAAAGGCAGAAGTCATAGTGCATTAATGGCAAATATCCATCAGGAAGTAAGTCTAAAAGCAACTCAGAGAAGTACACTGCCTCTGAGAAAGATGGCTTTGCATTTATGCCATGTTTATAATAGGCTCAATACCAATATCTTGAAAATAACAGTAAATATTTAACTTAAGGAATATTTCATATGATTGCAATAAATGTTTAATACAGTGTAACTTTACAGTACTTCAAAAACTTATTGCTGCAAATATTTATCGAGAATTTTAATTAAATGTATGTATAATCCATGAAATAAACTACCTTGTAGCCTTGATTCAGCAAGCAGCTCTGCGGAAATGCAGAGGTATATTGTCGCCCAGCTGTTCTCTTTGTCAGAGCTAAGATGGTGTTGGAACTCCCAGCCCTTGCCATACTGCAGATCCATCAGTGTCAGGACTATCCCTCTTCTGTAACATCTCATACATATATTCACTTGCTAACAAAATCAGGGTCCAAGGTACAGCCTAAGGGCTGTAACCATTGCCTAACTCTTCTTGCAGTTAGATGATACCTTCTGCTCACACAGCCAACAAAAACTGAACTGTAATTGCATTAGCCTCAGGAGACATCCTCCTGGATTGCTTACAGTATGCTGAATATCTACCCCTTCTCCCCAAGACCTTACAACATATAAAAAAAAAATAAACATACTTTCTTTTGCTGGTACAGGGGTAAATTTAATTTCTGTTCTGGAGAGAAGAGAGGGTATGATAAAACCACAAAAGAGTGACTACAAATGCTTGTAGGCCGGTGCTGGGGAGGAGTTTCTAGCTGATGGTCACTGCGTGGTTTTGCATGTTGCCTGTACAAAAAGCATGTAGCCTCTTTAGCTCTGCAGCAGTGTAGTATTTCTGATGATCTTAACCTCTGCACCTCTATAGTACATCCTTGCATCCCAAGCTTACCTGTTTTCCCTGGATAGGTTAAATTCCTAGGAGTCATAAGTCCTTATATTTACTCATTTGGTCTGAAATGTCACTTTTTTAAAACCACATGTGAGGGATTTAATCTACATTTAGATTTTGTGTGATTCTGAAACACAAAAACTTCTGAAATACTTTCTGGTAGTGAACTAATACAGAAGATCTGAATTAGTACTAGACACAGCTCTGTGTCACATGGATCAGTGCAGCTTCCTTTAAAAGGAATCATTTTGTTTGTCAGGTAGCAACTCTGTATCTGAACATCATGACAATAAGAAAACAATTCTGTTAATTTGTGCTTTAATGCTGTTGTAGAAATGGAACCTGCATTTCTGGAAACAGCATGTTAGCAAGGCAATGATCATCTCCTTTATTTAACTAATAGTGCAGGAGTCTGTGATCTCTTTGACCATTTTTGGAATGATTTTCAGTGTAAAAAGCATGGCTGCTTTGGCAGAGAGGGGAGTGAGGAAAAATTAAGCAGAGAAGAAATTATCTATTAGTTCTGCCATTGAATTCTATTTTCTCTCAAAGGAAATCTGTAACTTCCTTTCTCATTTCTGTGGATCTGGGTATGAAAATAAGCACAGAGGCAAATGTAATTGACAATAAAATAATGATGCTTTATGATTTCATAAACAGTAACCAAACCCATTTTCTTTAAAGCCCCTTTCTCTATTTCATTAGCATTTGGAAAACTATTCTTTTGCTGTTCTTAGTGGTGAAAAGATCTAATGATTGCAAAGTTAAAAATATTGGACTAATTCTCTTCATTTGACACTTCTGTTAGTGCTGTGACTGTTTTTTTCTTCTAAACTGGTGCTAGTGATTGTAGAAATAGACCCTAGGATGAAATAGAATTGATGTGTTATAGTGGTAAAAGCTTTTTGATGCCACATGGCTACTGCAGAAGCCACGAGTCAGATTAGTAAAAGCGGACAAATATTACGATGAAATAATAATGGTCGATAAAGCATTTTATTTTTCTGGATTCCTCTTACAATATAGTTAATGATTGTTATCTAACCAGATACAGACACAACTGAGTACTGAGTCATGTAATTGCAGTATTTGAGTGTCTGCATAAGTTCACGAGTTAAGCGAACATGCTCAGTCAGCCCCAGAAGCTGGCCAGCAGCGCTCCTCCTTGCACTACACAAATAACATGCCAGGGACCAATAGTAACAACAGTGCTCCAGATCTTGTAAACAGTAATCCTTTGAAAAATGTTCTAGTGAGCTCACATAAATGTGGCAAGGAGAGGAGAAGGGGTACTTTCATGGTTTTATTAAGCTGCAGCTTTGCCCTGACTTCATGGGGTTTCAGGAAACGCTTCAGAACTCCACATGTGAAAAGTAAATGATGCAGTGTGAAAAAGAATGCGCATTTTGTGTTGCACGTTAGTGGAGATGACCATTGCTTATTTCTTTTACAGCCATAAATGTAGCTGAGAATGTTGTCAGACAGGTAATGTGGTGCCAGAGCTGAGTGCAAAGTTATTGTATTTGACCTACAATTTATGTGATCTGAAAATAAGCTTAGAGACAAAATCAGGGAATAGTTTTCAATCTCTAAGGCTTTACGTGACAGAATTACCTTCAGTTCTCACCAAAATAAATTGGATTTTTAGAGCTGATTTCAGTGGGACAAGCTCATATTTTAGGGACCTGCATGGACACTGGACAGTGCATAGCCTCCTTCAGCATTTCCTTGCATGAATAATCTTCTGTTTCTCAAGCTCCTGCTTGCTCTCCTTAATAATCTGCACTGAAAGATACCTACCCTTCAAAGTTCCCTTCACACTGATTATTTTCAAGCACCTCATCCTGAAAGGGCCATCCTCTGTAATTGCCTTTCAATCTGCACCATTTATTAGTTGCCCATTTGGGCGATCATCAGGAAGTGCATGCTACAAGTAAAGGCATTTCTAAAGCAATATTTTTGGTGGTGCTGAATGGGGACTCCTTAAAAAACAATACCTCTGTGTTTGTATGCAGTGTTCTCAATCAAGAAACAATGATTGAGACAGGCAGTGGGGCAGTGTATACATAGAAAAGATTTGGTTATCACAGGTTGAAAACTTCAAGGAAAAAGAAAAGGAATGCTGTAGTTTGCACCATTAGTTATTCCATGCTGAGCTCCATACTCTTTGTATGTGGATTACTTCGATTAAAACATGCCTTTCTTTTGAATTGTGCAATGTTTCTCATTAACAGTGTGAAATCCTGTGAAACTTAAACTAACTCTGTCAGATGAATCATTTCTAGAAAGTTCTTTGTACTCATTTTAGAAAAGGATAAGCTTTAAAAATGCAAAAATGAAAGTAAGGAAGTGTTTTGTAGAAGACAGGATTGTTTTAGATTTTTTCATGTGTCCCTCTGATAGTGTGTCTGTCCTTTGCTTTAGTGCTTCTGGACCTCAGCAGGCTTTGCTGTCCACTTGCCTGGCTCAGTTATTGTAGAGGTGCATTACAGCAGTCCTTGCTGCACATTCCCTCTTCTTAGGCCACTTCTCAGAGCGGGCTGGTGCCTTCTCTCTGGTGTTTATGTGGTAGCCCAGCACTTTCCAAACTACAAGGCACTGAGAAAAGGTGCTGATGAAATCAGGATGCTTTTAGATCTGCACCATCAAATCAATGCTAATTGCAATTGGAAAGGAATGATGTCTGTTCACTGATGTGAAGATTTTATGAAACACATCACATTTGTAAGAAAAACATCATCTCTAAACAGCTAGGTGTGTGGCCTCTGCCTGTTCTGCCTATGAAGAATAGGGAATTTGTCTTTGCTTCCTTCAGTAGGCGGCAATTTCACTCCTAACAAATATGGGGAAAATGTTTACAAAACAAGAGTGTTTTGTTCCATATCTGCAGTTACAGCCTTCATCTAAACACATTTCTGGAGAAGCCGCCTGTATCTGAGCAATGTTCAGAAACCTGAGGAGTGACCTCTGTGCTGCATCCATAGTAGAAGCCGGAGGAGAATGGGCATGGGGCATTCCAAAGGGTGGAATAAATGTTGGTGATTTGTTGTGAACCTCATCTCAAAGTTAGCACCCATTTTCAAAATTTCACATGGTCTTCCTATAATGAGCAAAGGTGCATCTGGGTAGGGACAGTCAGTGTTGAACTACTTCTGTCTCTCCTGTGTGCAGACTCACACGCCCACTCAGAAATGACAGGCCTGCAACTTATGCCATTCAACCTCATGTTGCCCTCCCTGAGATCTGTCTCACTCATTTTAGAGCAGAGGGCAGAGACACCTGACCTCCCATCCCTAATGATGAGTCAATGTGAGAGAGCTGGTAGGACTGCTCCGCAGCTGGGTTGGCACCATGTTTGCTAGCAGAACCCCAGCAAGGCAGTACGGTGCCCACCAGCTGGCTGGGACTGCGTGACCTCACATCCTAAAGATGTCCCTGACATTATGATAGGTCATTGTGATGACATATGCACTGGCAAGGGAGATGCTTAAAAGACCTCCGAAAGAGGCAGCAGCTGTGGATAAACAGAGAGGCATGCTTAATCTTGACAGGAACTGCTTATGGCCAAGCACTTCTGAAAATTCAGCAACCTGCAGTTAGATGGCTGAATAAGTGCCAGGCTCCCTGGAAAATTAGGACTCCATTGTGAGGGCTGAGCACTTCTGAGAATTCAGCCCAGAGAACGGCTGCAGATGGCCTGGCCCACTCTCAACAGGGACAGGCCACATCATGGAGGGCAGCGAGCGGGATCAGGCTCGTGTTGTTGGAAACAGGAGGCAGATGTGAGCTGACAAAAGAATGGCTGTTAGGTGCAGCAGCTATCCCAAGGGGCATATCTGCCATGCTGGGGTATTGCTCTCGAACTGATCCAGTTACTGAACTTCGCTTTCTCTAACTAATTGTATTTGCAGTGCATTGATTTTCATGATCAGTTTTATAATTTTGGTTTGATGGTTGTATATTTCTGTTGTTCAAATTGTGCCAACTACTGGCTGAGGAGGAGAAGTAAAAATGTGGAATTAACCATAGCCAACTGGGATTATTCACACTTGCTTGTTCTCTGGCAAAACAAAACAATCCACCTCTCCCCAAGGTACTCGAGGCTAGAAAAACATTTCTCCTCTCCTTTTTTCTTCTCTTGAAAAAAATGTATGGTTTGCTTCAGCCCTTTCTCACCCTACCTGAATTCTCAGAGAAATGCTATAGTATTTTAAACCTTATAAATGCAAACCTGAGTAGCCTTTAGGAAAAAAATAAGTTTAAATTATAAGGTGTTCCAAGTACAGAGTTACTGTAACCCAATTAAGTGTAACACTGAGCCCATATGGAAAACAGAAACAAAAATTGGGTCACTTCAGCTTCCTGCTTCCTCAAAAAGAAATCACTCCTGCAGGTAAGAGTTTGCAAATATGGACAAAGATAAGCTAGTGGAAGGATTCCATTGCAAAATACTGGTGGTGTTTTCTGGAGAGTTAAAAGCTACATTCTAGGCATCTAGTTTCAATTGAAAGGCAACCAATAAGACTTATTTTAGCTATAGAAAGAAATGTAAGTGCACTGTCTTACAACAGAAGTTAACAGAGGCCTCACACAGTCGGGGGAGAAGTGGTGACTAAAAGCTTGTAAAAGTAAGGAAGTTGGAGTGGTTTAACAGCATGTTAGGTATGTTGCAGTAGCTGTGGGAGAGCACATCTGTAGCCTACTTTCAACCCATTAACACATAGAATACGTATCCCTATCTTGCATCTGAAGCTTTGTACTACTGACCCAACACGTCCTGTGGTTTTGGATAAGTTGCATGTATTACAAGTGAACTTATAATGCAGAAAGAATATTTTGCAATAAATGAGTTTAAAGTACAGAAAGGACACCAAGAGGTTTGAAGTAATTGTATTTAGATGAGAAGATTGGCACTAATTAGGCTGAAGATCTTAATTAGGACTGCTATATTTTCTGTTCCTTTGAATAGTCAATCAGGTAAAAATGAAGAAACCGAAGAGTCCAACAGTGATAAATTTCAAAAAATTGTCACTTATTTTATGAAAAAATTAGCGAGTATACGCTATATTTCTGGTCCAGTGTCTCCCAGTGTTTCTGTTGCTTGTAATGGACATACTCTGTGGCAACTTGTGGTTTTGAAGGGTTATATCAGAAGGCACCAGTACCATGGTAACTAGAAAGGATAAATTCCACATGGGAGCTTATCCTGTAGGGAACTACTCCATTGCAGAATGCTGCATTAGCATTTTCATTCATGTCTATCTTTCCAAGGAGATATGTCCATGTATTTTATACAGCTGCATCTAATTCAGAGGAGGTCCTCATCTCTGGGGTTTATAGATTATGGGAAATGATCCAAAGGGAAGAATTCATATTACCAGGCTATCTATGCTATTTCTGATTGCAGAGCTCCACTAACAGCAGAGTATTTGCTCTAGTAAATGGCAATCTACTTACCTGAAGTAGGAGTGCAATATTTATGGCTATATCAGATTGAAACTATTGAAAAGCCGAAATTGCTGGTTTGCCAGAAATGACCCTCTGACCTTTCTGGTCAGTTTTCAGTTGTTAAAGACAAACCAAAGTATCTTTTTTTTTTTCAGGTTCTAGGTTGATAAGTTCCCCATGACAGTCTTCTGTCATCTGAAAAGCTACTTTCTATTTAAGTAACTAAAATCTTTCTGTTAGTGGTGGCCAAAAAAGAAAAAAAGAAAAAAAAAACCAAAACACAATGGCAGCGCAATTTTAAAGAGGCTTGGTGAATTTGGCTAGTACCAGAGCTGAAATGACTACTGTTTTACCTATGTTTTGCACTGAAGATAAGACCCTCACTGTGAAAACCTGTGTCGTTCAAGTAGTCATGTATATTTCATTGCCCAAGTTTTCTGGAAAAATGTATTAACCTTCCCTTGTGTGCCCTTCAGCAGCAGTTAATCATTATAGCAGGATCAGTGCTCTGTGTAAGCGGAAAAGAAGCATTGTTCCTGATTGCAGCTCTAATGATTCAAAGATTGCAATTTCATAATTAGGTATGTATTTAGAAGTTGTTTACTTCACTTGACTTTGCTTCTTCAGAATTCATGGAGGTGCCTGTTATGACAGATTTCTTTTTGCATATGCTGATAGTATACTCTAAAATTCTACTCAACATGTCCCCATGCTGTGTCCTTGTGATTTGAACACATTTAAACTTTGGAGGAATTTGGATTCCCATCTGAACTGACATCTGATGGTTATCACCCAAGCATAACCTTCAGTTTCAGCAAGCGATCCGGAGTGAACAAACACAGAGCATTTACATATTTGACAGACCCACAGTTTATACGGAGATTATATTTTGTTTAAGTATCACTCTCAAGCAACTGGGACAGAGCCTGCTGCAGATCTGCATAAACAACAGATTTTACACATTAGGTAGTTCTTATGGATCTAGTTTAGAACAAAGCACAGTGAAAATCTAGCAATTTTAGATGTGCCCTGGTCTTTAAAGGGCTTTTGGGTTTTTTTTTGTGGCCAAGGATACTAGGGTAGTATTTAGGCCTAGAAAATACTGAAAGCAAATCAGATATGTGTACTGCTGTGAATGAGGAATTGCTAGTTCTTTAAATGATTGCCAGATGTCAAATAGCAAAATGCCTCTCCTTCCACAAAAGTAAGAGTAGCTGACTAATAATAATTCAGTTTTGAAGGTCTAGAGTCCAGATTTCTGTCAGAGATGTATTTCAGTACACATTTGATACATACTGGCGGAGAAGCTGCAAACGTGGATGTAACGTAGTTTTACCCTGTAATCAGAGGAGGAGGAACAAATCCTGTGCATTTTAGGACACTAGGCCTCCATATAACAAGAATTAAGAACAACTATCAACAGTAGCTTTCCTCTGTTGAAGAAGAAAGAGTAGTTTATGACATTGGTTAAAAATCATGGCCTGAGAGCATATATTTGCCTTTAACGAATTCTTATATTGCAAGAGAAATTGTGGCTGAAAAATGTGATATACTTCTGCATACAATGTAGATGCCCATGGTTTCCATAAGTGTGAGACTAAGCAAAAATCAAATCTGTTTAGATTTTTTCATTTCTATACTTTAGTGAGTTTTATGTTACATGTAGTTACATTAAAAATTAAGTCCAGTTTTGTACATCTCCTATGAAGTCAAAACCCACCATATTTATGAGTTGCGATGTACATGAATGTTTATCAGAAATGTTTCCTTAAATTTGATGTAAAATATTCAACACAATTAAACTGTGAGAATTGATGATCTAAAAGTCTTCATTCTGATGATGTTTAATCATCACAGATTCTACTAAAGGAAGTCATGTTGCACTATTCATTAGTGTATTTAGAATAAGTCCATACACCAGTGGATAAGGAAAGCAGTCCAACTGGATAAGTTGTTTACATTTCAAAAGACTTTTGAGAAGTTTAATCACAAGAGACCAGAAAAAAAATGAAGAAGTCAGAGAGTCAAAGTATAGTAATTTATCAAAAGAACGCGTGGGGTAAAAATTAGAGTAGTAAGAATAAACAGTTGGCTTTCATTTTGGAAGATACTAAAAGCAAGCTGTCATAAAATTTTGTGCTTGGACTAGAGCTTATCTGGAAAACAAGAGTAAGCAAAAATGTGACTTAACCTGTTGCTTTTATGAAAGAGAAAATGTTTGGAGAGGCTTGGAGCAGGCTGGAGTTATAACAATGTCAAATCATGTTCTTTCTTCTACTGGAGTCAGTTTACATGCAAAAAATTAATTTGTTTAGCCTATCAAACAATTCTGTGACAAATTTCATAGTTTTTACTGTTAAGTGATGGTTCTTGTTGAAGGAAATTGCAAGAGGTTTTATTAAATGTCTTAAAAATGGTAAAAAAATTAAGGACTTTTATCAGCAGGGAGTTGTATAAGGCTCTGACTAAAATATGCTGCATGCATTGTCCAGCACTGCGTGATGGTATTCTAGGAATTTCAGTTAAACATAAGAATGCATTGGACATAAGTTAATATGTTGTATCTGTGAACTGGGAAATATCTATATGTATTTTAAGCCAATTTTTAAAAAAGAGAGAAAATTGAGATAGATGTTTTCCAAGCATAGATGTAACTTTTCTTAATTCTGCTTTTTTAATTATTTGCCGAGCTTGAATTACAAAAACAGACTTGTTTCTTTTCTGCCTGTTGTAATGCCTTAGTGGCTCTTCAACCACCTACAAAGAACTGCATGCTGTGATGATTTATGTATACCACCTTTGGGCCCTTCAGAAACATATCTTGTTCTGTGATGGGTTCTTTTTAAATTGTCCAAAATTGTTTCACAAAGATTATTGGCTGTCGAGGTTTTCAGTTAAGTATTAAAATCAAGGGACAGGATTAAACCTATCCCCTCATTTATAAAACAGGAGGCTTTGCTGAGGCTTAAAAATTACTGCTAGAATATTTGTTCAATTTATATACAAGCTTTAAAAATATATTAATTTATTGTTAGTGTATGTTACTTCATGCTCTCCGTAAGCAGCAATTTGGGGGCAACTTAGAGGACTGTGATTCTTGCATGAGAATGTAAGAGGTGAGAGAAGCTGAATCTTCCTCAACCCTTGCATAAAAGGGCAGGGAAAATGTGTTCCTTTAAGATTGCATTATTCGTATAGTGTCAGACAGACGTGCTGCAAACACTTCTTAAAAAATGCTATCTCCTGTTCCAGCAAGTCTGTAAATTGAAGTGAACAGAACATAACTGGGGATGGTAGTGATGTATGTGGGAGGAGTTGATCTCTGTTGTGGTATGCTGTGAAAGAAGCTATTTTGGCTGAAAGGAGCTACAACCTGGAGGAATGAGATAGGTATAAAAACAAGACTACTGTGGTGTTTATAAGTGGCAATCATCTCACACTGACATGGTGAGTCAAGTGAGACCTGAGACTATGGAGGATAATTGTAGGATGCCAAAAATCATACTCCTACTTGTGTGTCTTTCCAGCATCTCGTTTCTATCCGTCCTTCTCCTACACTTCTACTGTGCAGACTTCACTTTATTTCATACTTGCATGTTAACAAGGCTGTGTAACGTGTTTTACCAGCACAGTAATAAAATTAAAAATAAATTAGCCTTCTAAAGCTTCCTCTAATATTCTTCTTTCCATTTTATGATAAGGAAATTGTGCTTCGGTGTAAGTCTGTGCAGGCAGATTCAAGGTGTATGCAGCCAAAGCCAGGAGTAGCCACAGGAGCAAGCTGGCTGATTTATTGGGTTAAAGCTAGGAAGGGACACTCCTCAGATGGGACTTGGCTGTGGTTTGCATCTATGGAGGACACATGGTTTAATAGCCACGTGGGGTTCCTCTGCATTGATGGACTGTGTATTTCATGCGTTTAGTTGCCTGGCTCTTTGATGCCTGGTTGTGTCCTGCTTGTTTCTGCAGCTTGATTCTCTCACTTGGAGACTGGAGTGACCTCTCTCGACCCAAGAGCTCTGTTCAGACCCTTCTCCTTTCTCCTGTGTTAGGCACCACATCACACTGTGATGTGGCATCCACCCACCTCCAGCCCTGGCGTTTACTCTAGTGATGGGTTTGTGTTGTTTCAGGAAATTGGAAATAGACAAGGGTCAATTGTAGGACAGTGCAGTGTTGGTAGAAAATGACAGCTTAGTGCAGTGGTCCAAATGCTGTCCTCTCTGTTGTGTATTAAGTTGTTGCTCTCTGAAAGAGGTTATTACTCTCGGAAAGTCCTTTGGAGAGCCTTCTGTGTTGTTACAGTGTGCCTAAAGCACTGCTAAACCTTTCTTTTCTGTTTTTTTTTTTTTTTTTTTTAATATTGCAATTTCTGAAGAGAAGAAGGATTTTTCTGTTGGCTTTGCTTTGCTTTCTGTGTGTGTGTGTGTGTGTGTGTGTGTGTGTAAGTGACAGGGAAGAGGGGGAGGTGACTGGTTCCATTTACTTATCTTCATCTTTCAGTGCAACTTGTCACTTTTTCAGTGATGCTTTTAGCAGGGAATAATCTTTACAATGTCCATAAGACATGCTGTACTTTGCAATAGCATTTCAGTAAAATACTTCAAAAGTAACATACCCAAAGCTTAGCCATGCAGTGTTTTAGCAGCTGCACTTAATTTTGCCAGTAAGTTACCACAAATGCGTCCATTCATGTTCCAACCCATATTAAGATAGAGCTGATATCTGTGGAGTACATCTGTCTTCTTTAATTTTTATTTTTTTTAACTCCAGTGGCAATGCTCTTTTAGATTGCTAAGAAGCAATCTTTTTTTCCTATGATATTCAGTCTTCAAGCAAACTATTTTTACATCAGTCAAGAACCTATTTTGTTCTCTCTCTCTCTCTCTCTCTCTCTCTCTGTCAACAATAACACATCAGAATCAAGTTACCTTCAGGAAGGTCAGTGAAAAAAAGAAAGAAAACCTGTAATTTAAACAGATGTGTCTGAAAGACACCTGCATATTCTGTTTATTGGCATAGTTAACCACTCCATGAACAGTTTTGCTGTGTTCAACAGTTCAGTAGATAGATATGCAAAATAAACTCAATTATTATATTAGCAACTGTTGATATCAAGTCACGGCATAGTTTCCTTCTAAAGCTTTAATATTTTACAGGCATTTTTGGTCATGTGGTTTGAGCGCGAGGCTGCAATTTAGGAGCTCTGGTTTGATTCTTAGTTCTGTCAGAGGCTCCTTGTGGCATTGTGGGAAACATTTTTTATTCCCTCAGTGCCTCAGTTCCAAATCAAAAAGTGAAGATAACAAGGTTTTTTTTTTTTTTTTCCATTGTGTGCACTTCTTCTCCATTTATACTTTAGGCTCTTACAGGAAGACACCATTTCTCTGAGTATATTGCTTAAATTTTTCCAGACTCAAGGATGTCTCAACAAAAATACATATATAGTATACATATGTAGTTTGTATTTATTCACTATAATAGAAGATAAATACTATTGTATCTGTATTACATATGAAAAAGAAATATAAATGTGTAAAAAGTTTTGAGTGATAATGTTTACTTTCACAATAACTTGTATGAATCATTTAAAAATTGCAAGTGCCATAGCTGCCACTCTCCGCATTTTTAAATACCAAAAGTAAGATATTATTACATGTAAATCAGAGAGCTATGTTGTGTAGAGTGGCATTTAAATTCACATAAAATGATTCACGCTCCTTGTTCTGTGCCCCTGGTAGTTTACAAATCTCTTTATACGTATTTGCCTTCCGTAAGTATTTGGATACTGGAGAGCTATTTTCAATAATTACAATTCATTTCCCTAGAATCAGAAGTTAGTGTATATGAAAGATCACTCCTCACTGGTTTTAAGCTCCCTTGATAGTTTTAGTTACTGGAAGTTAATTGAACAAGAAAAAAATGAGGATAAAATTTGGTATATCGGATTGAATTCTGTTAATGAGTGATTGATTGTTTTGTAAGGAAAGGCAACAATAGGTGAGACCATCCTATCACCACCTGCTTATTTTTAAGGACTAGATCAAAGGGACACAGAGGATGCTTGGTTACTCCTGAGTGCCTGTTGTTTGTGCTTAGATCTGCAATCTTTTTGCAGCTAATTGCATTATTGGAACTGCTACCTGACTGCAGTCTCAGACTGACTGAAGCGCTAAATTACATCGGAACTGTGTTCTCTTCCTCATAAAAAGAGACCTGTGGAGGGAATAGTTTTTTAGGTTTCCTGTCTTGTGTTAGGTAGGCATTGGTGAGAACATCTGAGACAAATGTAAAGCTGTCAGGTTTCCTCTGCCTTGCAAAAACGTACTAGTTATGTAATGCTTCTTCATGCTACTGGAAGTGGTGTGGTGGACGTGGTGAGACAACCAATAAACCCCTAACAAGCCCTCTGTGAAAGTCTCCAGACCTCTTCATACTTAAGCTTTTACTGGGGCTAAGTGGTTCAAAAGACAGAGACTAAAAATCAAAATAATTTCTGATTTTTTTTTTCCCCTTTCATTTACAAAATAGAAAAAGGAGGAGATGATGCAAGATGTTAAAATGTTGTTAGGTGAGTGGAATAGATATTTCTTTTAAAAAAGTTCTTGAGGAATGGACATTTCTCTCAAAAACATTCCATTAAGGATACATTTCTATGTGAGAGTTTTCATTTTGAGGCAGTGAAGGCAAAGACTACCTTCCAATATTAAAATGATGTTGACATAATTTCTTGCTTGGCTGAATTCTAAGGCTGATATGATCTTCTGTACTGCTCAGGGGATTTGGCTGCTCAGATCATTAGGAAAATCTCAGTCTTCCTCTCAATATCGACTGGAGGAGTCATTATATTCAATTCTGTCATATGTTGTTATCTACCATGCTCAGCGTTGAGTGACAAGAAGTAAATGATAATGTGTTCACCTAGGCACTTTAAGACAAATGTTTCAAGTGTTTTGTGGACTTCTGTTAGATAACATTGTAGTCATATTATGCTGAATAAGCATGGATTTTACAACAAAAAAGGAATTTAAATTATTGGCACATACAGATTCTTAAAACTCAGAAGACGGTAATTTTTCAATATGATTCTTGAGATGAGCACATTTTCTTGAAATGTTTCTAGAAGTACTAAATTTCTAAGTACTCTAATTTGGCATTATAGTCAGTGTTCTTTTTGCATTACAAAATTGAAATCATAGCTACCACTGTGTATTGATTTTTGCCATTATGTACACTAAAAAAAAGGCCTTTTCCTTATTTTTCAAATGACTATCTGTTCTTCCTGATTTTGCTTAAAAGACACAGAAATGTGATTTCAAAAGAAATCTTTTCCTTTAATACAGATGTTTCTAAATATTTTTATTACATGGCACAACAGAGTTCTGCTAGATCCATTTAGGCCTTCAAATTAAGCTCCATTCTTGGCCATAGGAGGATGGACTTTGTCACCTAGAACATTCACCAGCCATCACCTGCCTGGACTGTGAGGATGGCCCTCTACAATGTACTACAAAAAGTCCTCAGCCTTGTGCATGTGGTCAGCACAGTTTTCTTGGGCTTAGAGAATTGCTCAGCAGAATTTCTTACCTTTAACATTTCAGACAGACTAGAGATGGAAATGCTGTCTGTTTGCTTGCTTTCATAAGTGACCTATTTTTGGATATCTTTAATAAGAACATGTTTCTTATACGTTTACAGCATGTGGTATTGCTTTGAGTGTGACATGCTATTACTTGCTTATCTTGGTGAGATTCAGGGGACTTCTAAACTTGAGAGCAAAATTGTATCAGTTGTTGTAATAGAAAAACAACTGATTGTTCTGAAACAGAGTTGATATGAGGGCATATCAAAATAATCAGTAAGATCTTAAACTATGAAAAATAATGTAATACTCTAATAAAACATGTAATGCAATTATCTTCTTCTATTTGTTTTGGATGCTAAAAGAGAATAGAAATACAGTGTTATAAACTTCAGAAATGATCAAGCCTCTTGAACTGTCAGATTTCTGTAATAAAATGTAACTCAAGAAGAAGATATTTTTCAGTTCAACTGTCATTTTCAAATACCAATACATTCTCTGTGATTATGTTTCATAGACGTCTATTTCATCTCTTATAAATACAGATAATTCTGCTCAACTTTATGAGGCTAACAAAGGTGACTCCAGTGAAAGCATTTAAAGTGTGCTTTCACCTCCCCCCACCTCTTAGTGACATGATTCAAACTGAAGATAAAGAGGGCTTTCAAAGGCTTATTTTTTAATAAATAGTCTCAAAGGAACAAAGAACCATGAATTTGCTTGTAAGGTACAGTAGCTTCATGACTGAGAGCAGAAGAGCAGAAAGATTCACATTCCCTTGTTGTTTCAGTAGCTCTTTTCAAGATGTTTCGCATTTGACCTTTGCCACAAAGAAGAGATCTGTCCAGAATCTGCGAAAAAGAAGTAAGTCAAGATCATGCAGAGATGTCTTAATACTTCCTTTGCACAAAACTCTTTTCATATCTACCTAAAAGCAGTGGACCGCAGCAAATAACTTGTGGATAGGACCACTCAAGGCCAAATGGCCTGAAGGGGCACCGTTTATAATGACCTTTTAACATCCTTTGTCAGTAATCCGCATAAGTGAAGTCAATTGTCTTAAAAATCTGTCCTTGACTAGCAAATAAATATCAGTGAATGTTTCAATTGCAGCTTAATCTCGTTTGTCTGCAGAAATGATGCAGAGTAACTGTTAGATTTTTAATATTTTCTTAGGTTCTGGAAGTTCTTATACTGAGATGCAAGAGTTGCTTTTCTATTTCATATTAACAATCAAGAGCAAAAACTAAACCTGACTACAAAATTGTGCTCATTTTTTCAGTTGCTTTTCTGCATTTGTATGATTCTGGTAGAAACAGCCATTTTCTAAAAAATGGCATAGGAAAGTAAGAAAGTTCACTAATATCCAGTTTTGGAGCTGTATTCCTTTTTCAAAAAGTTTTTGAAAGACTTTGTTTCTAAATATGCAGTTTTTTTTGGACAAAGTACACTGTGGAAAGGTTGCAGTTCTTGCCAGCAGAGTGACTGCGTTTTGAGCATGTGACAAAACTGTCCAGACCAACTGAATGGCCTAAGTAAGCTAAATAAGATGACCAACCCAACAAAATGACAGTTAAGTTAGTACCATGCATGTAGGAGATAATCCACTTTGGAAAAGAGAGGTTTGGAGGACCTTTCTTATGAAGGCAGGCTGGGAGAGCTGGGCTTGTTCAGCCTGGAGAAGGCAAAGGCTCTGGGGAGACCTCCTTGCAACCTTCCTATACTTGAGGGGAGATTACAAGTAGAAAAGAGACAGACTTTTCACATTATTTGATAGGACAAGGGAGAATGGCTTTAAACTAAAATAGGGTAGATTTAGGTTAGATGTTAGGTGGAAATTTTTTACTCAGAGGGTGATGAGACACTGGAACAGGTTTCCCAGAGAGGTTGTGGATGCCCCATCCCTGGAGTCATTCAAAGCCAGGCTGGATGGGGCCCTCGGCAGCCTGATCTAGTGGTTGGCAACCCTGCTCATGGCAGGGGTATTGGAGTTAGACAATCTGTAAGGTCCCTTCCAACCTAGGCCATTCTGTGATTCTGTGTTATGATGTGAAAGCCCATTAGGAATCAGCCAGCTAAAGGGCTCAGGAGGCTGTAAAAGGTAAGACCTCTAATTATCTATTTAAGCCATACCATCAGACAGATTTTGGAAGTAGACTTGTTAACTGCCTAAGAAAGGTTCTATATAGGGATATTATTGTGTATTCCAGAACTGATGAGAATAGAAAGGGAGCAATTAAGAGTGACAGTTCTGGGGGACCTCCGTCCTTCTCCTGACATGCACCATGCAATTAGATAAGAGGAAATGGTACAGTACAGTAGCTGACTTTTTTTAAAAAGGCTTTTGCATGCTAATCCATTTGGCTATCAAAACAGAGCTGTGTGGTTGATCTGGCCAAAACCTAAGACAGCCTAGAGTCAGAATATTTGACCCTACAAAACCCTTGTTTTCCATGTACTAATGTGTATTTGAATAAGTCACAACATGCTTGCAAGAATTCCATCAGAATTAGTTTCTGAGTTAATTCTGTGTCAATGATTTATTCATTATTATTGATTCAATATGGTTTTGGTTTGTAGCAATACTTAGATTCACATCTACTCCTGCTAAGGAATTAATGCTATGAATTACATTAATGTACATGTATGAAGCTCCTAATAATTCTAAAACCTCTTTGCTGTATGTACAGTATGTTCCTTAGTAACTGACAATTGGCGTCAGTGACACTTCTCCATGGATTTCAGAGGCAGCATGTTTGGGTCTTACTGTTCGGTGGATTCATGAATGAATTCAGCAGTAACCTAGCTGGTCAGCATAATGGAATATGTTTTTTTTTTTCCCTATGGGAATAGTATCAAGTTTCAGTACTGGAGACTAGCTGATCATAGATATATTGTATACGATCTAGCTTAGGAAAGAAGAAATGACCACTGGGCAAGCCAGCCTTTGCGCAGTCAGTGATTTTGAAACAGGCGACTTTGTAGCTGTACAGAAGAAGAGTCCGATTAAACACCAAAACCAATACCTGCATTCCTTGGTTATGTTCATGTTAAATGTGTGCACATGCCTTCTGTTTCTATAATAAATGGAACCAGCTAGGGATCACAGCGTCCCTTTATTCTGAGGAAGTCTGATTACAATCTAATATGTGCATCTTGGACATCTCCCTAATTTGAAACAGAACCGCTACCACTCTGAATATTTTGAAAATAATTGAGGTCTGACCAAAACCATTTAGTGGTTTATATGAAATTCATTTATTTCCTCTTCCTTTTTTTGTATGGCAGCATTCTGACTCCCTGGTTTATGACTGGAAAGTATGTTGAGGACAAGTGGTTTTCTTGATACTGCCTAATGATGGCTGTTTAGTACCAGACTTTCCACTGAGACATAGAAAATTTCCAATTCTTAATTCTTGCCATCAGAAAATTGGAATATCCCAAAAGTAATAGAAACATTTACGGTCTTTCAACTCAAATTTATCTAATTCAATTCTATTTGTACAGAGTTGAATTGAATGTTACTGAGAAGAAATCCTAATTGTATGTTTCTTAAAGATGCTAGCTGGCTGCATTATTACTGTTTTTTATGAGGAACAAGGCATTACAGAATTATGACATACTGCTACTTTATTTTGTATATTTCTTGTTAAGCATCTGGAAAGCTTTGTCTGTTTTGTAAGACACTCATGGGGTGGAACTCTAAACCTTGATTGAACTTATAGTTGGTGCCAAACTGTACCTTCCATTACCATTACACACTTTTTGTTTGTGTGTCTCCATCCACATAGTAATAGACCAACATACCCTAACAAACGCTCAAACCTTTTGTTACCAATTCATTTAAAATCAAGAGGGAATAAAGGGGTTGGTATATGACAGAAATAATGAAAACCTCATGTACAAGACTGTGAAGATCAGAATTCCTGTCTCTAGTGGTCAGTTAACTGATCTGAATTTTTTTCTCTGTTCACATTTGCTTTAGGCAAAGAATCGACTGTTATGAACACACTAAGACCAAACATACTTCTTTAATTAGTCTAAATGAAGGAAAAAAATCAATAATAGCTGAACTGGTGCTAGAAATTATGTCAGAGGAGGATGAAAGGTAGGATAAAAAAGTGCTACTGTTAAAATCACCCTGCAATTTTAGTGATTAAATTCATCAAATCTCCCATTGATGTTGAAAAATTTGGTAAGCCAAATGTGAAGTCAGGAAAGCTAGGAATTACTTTAATGTTTTGAAGGGCCATAACTACTTGGAAGACTTAAAGACAACAAACCAGAGCCCAACCAAAGGCAATGGTCATCTGGCACATTACTGATGCACATTCTTCAAAACAGAAAGCATTCCTGACTCCAGTGGGTCTATTTTTCTAGCAGACAAAACAATTATTTTTGGATGCTTTGTTGCTCATACAAGTCATCTCTGACTAAGCTCTAGCTGAGCTTTTGAGTCCTGAGACTGAGCATCTCAAATTCCAAAGTGAATGCTTCTATCTGGCCAGTTCAAGGGAACTGAGCACTGGACTTAAAACACTACTTCTTTGACAGCTCATCCACGTGAATGTGCTTTCATGCTTGTACGATATGTGCTATGAACAGAAAGCGACACACATTTGTGTGCTCTAAATAAAAGCCTTCTGTAGATGGATCATTCCCTAAATGATCTAGCTGTTTAATTAGGGGCTGGAGGAACAGAGCTCATGTTTGAAGGATCAGGAACATTTTCACAGGTCACTGACTCTCTGTGTTTGTAAGCAGCTGAGACTGATGCAGTGTGTGTATCAAAGAGAGTGAGGGCAAACAGTGACAAAGGTGGAGCTGATAGAATTTTTCCTTGGTGTTTGAGTATGGACTGAATTTCATGAATGATGTTTTTAGTTTGCATATGTGTTTGGCTGTAAGAAATGAAGACACAAGCAGACTTTTCTTCACTGTTAAAGACAAGTTGTCAATGTAGTTCAGCCCTTCTCCTCAGGAAGGATCTGGCCCAATATGAACCCTGAATATTACAACAAAACACTCACTGAAAGACAGGAGAGAAGAGAGAATTGCAGCCAAGTAGGTATTTCCAAGTAAGGAAGGCTCATTTTGTGAAGCCTAATGAGAGCTAAGAAACCATGCCTTTGGGATCCGTCCGGATTCCATGAATAAGCCACAGAGGGACTGATGAAAGCTAATAATGCTCCATGGTTATAATCTCAAATTCCTCACTCAGATTTGTGTTCATCCTAGGCTTGCAATCATTAGTGGAGAAGTGGTTTCTGCCCTGCAGCATTGTGCCAGCACCAGCTTCAGCCACTGTTGCTGTTGGCCACTGTGTGCCATTAAAAATGGTTTGTTTTTACAAACATGGTCCCTTTCATTAAAATATTTTTTCTGGCTCTCAGACATTTTTTACAAAGGTATGTTTGAAAAATCACTTTGTAGTTTATCTTATTGAGAGACATCTTGCTTCTTACTCTGCAAAGCCTTTCTGAGGGACAGCTTGCTGACTTAACCCCACCCTAGTACGTGAAAAGCAGTTGGACAGTATAGGAACTAACAAAATGCTGGCGTTAAAGAACTAAGCTCGAGGGAAGGTGCAAATGTGGCTGATTTTGTTTCTTAGAAATAAAAATCACCAAGACTGTAGCTGATACATAGTGGAAGGTCAATCAGAAAAACCCTCTCTCAAGGCATAACTCTCATTCATGTCAGCTGAACTCCCACATTCAGCCAGGGAATTAAGTTTTGCTGTCAAATCTCCTGCCTATTAGTTTCTGACAGATTTTTGGCATATACTTCAGCCTAACAAGATTGATCCTGCACAACTTCAATCAATGGAGACCTTCTGACTTGAAGGGGATGGAGGGTCATTTCAGAGTCTGTAATATGAACTACTTGGGTGCTAAATCCTTGACAACTAGTTGTGGTTCACGTAGATTTTTCAGAGTTATTTGGATACCTTGAAGAGCCCTTAATATCCCTATCATTTCCTCCCACCTTGGAAATAGGCTGGGCAAAGGTGAAAAAAAAGTGAGGAGAGACTGGGAGTTAAAACTGTAATTAAGTAAGGTATTCTATCCTGTGTATTGCAGGTTTAGGTAAAGTGCATGATCTATGAATCTGCCTACAGAATTGCATTGTGCTGGCCCAGTAATGGCTCCAGTTCAGGTGGAATCCACAGATGGCTCATGGCAAGTTAGTACAAATTATTGTTTTTAATCACAGATTGTTTTAGGCTGCTGTGATAAAAAAAAAATGCCAGAGATCAGTGCCATACAGGATTTTTGTAAAAGGGTTTTCTTTGAAGAACCCCCCAAAATAGATTGATTAATAAGAAGGTAATAGCAATTTTTTTTTTTTTTTTTTTGCAAAAATTTGGAGACCCAGGGTATCATCTCTTTGCTATGTTCAGATTACTTTTTTGATTACATAGAATAACAGATTTCTCGATGTAGCATTACAAAAACAATCAGGAAAGACATGTGTGAGTGTTATCAAAGGGATAACAGCAGACTCCTTGCTCCAGGGACTGTGTTAGTACACTTAGAACAGCAGCTGGAATGTGCTGGGGAAAGGAGGATGGAGTATGGATCTGGCTTCAGTTATTCATACATTCACCAATGGTGTTAAGCTGGTAATCAAAATTCCTCTCTCAGATTTTCACTTCTCTTGAAAAACTAACTGAAGACTACAAGATCTCTCTTGGGTTCATCATTTTAAATTTTGTACTCTTATTCATCTTTTTATTCCAAAGCTAAACTGCCAAAAGCCCTGGTAGAGAGAGGTGGCTGGGGAAGAGGTGGAAGGGCATTTTCTTTTGCTTTGAGTATCTTTTCCAAATTTCCACATTCTTGTCCTTTATCTTTTTCCCTCTTCATTCTCTTATTTTGCTGGCACCTTACTTATTCCTCTTTTTTTTCTCAGAGAGAAAGACAGAATATTTTTCAGATCTTTCACTGTCTGTTGGCTGGTTCTCTTTCTTGGTCTCCTTGTCACTGCTTGCCTATGCAAGGTTGTGATCCTTTCTTGCAGCTGGACTGGTGTGCTCACACAGGTCACCCGAGGCTTGTGTAGGAGAGATGCAAAGGGTTTGGTCACCTATTTACTGAGCCTGTGTAAGAGCTGCAGCTGTCGTTCACTGCTCTAGGGCATGGCAGGAGAGCAGAAAGGTTGGGATGAGCTAATACCTATTACATCTGCAACTGCTGGAGAATGTAGGTAGCCTGTAGTTGGGTGGATTGAGGTCATGATGAGTCCTCACCTTTCTGGCTCCTCTTGTCTGTTCTGCACTTCTCAAACCTGTCTGGCAATCTTCTTCCCCAACTGTTTCCTCGAATTGGGAAATACTATTTGCCAACCAATATAACATCAAATGTCTTCCTGCAGTACACTTATCAGTGGAAGTGAGCATTTTGCTTTGGTAGATGGCCATTAGTCACAAAGATCTAGTTTAATAAAAATAGGTTGCTGTACTTGTTGCATAGCTGAAATGACGTAAATGACACAGTTCAATGTTCACGATGAGAACCTGTGCAATGCTGAGTGAGGCAATGGTTAATCCATAGAAATGCTTGGGCCTATCTTTTTAAAACCCGCTCTAACATGTTGTAGGGAGTCCTGGATAGGGCTACCTGTGTAAACCAGCATAACTTCACTCCTCACAAATTTTCAGTATGGTAGCTAAAATTCAAAATCAACATGTAGCTGTTTTCACTCTCTGCACATAGATAAGTGACTTCCTAGATGACAGAGTGCTATTGATTCCAGAAAGTACAACTTTCTTCAAAGAAGGAAAACAAAATCGAGTGTGAAATGTGGGAGATAAATGTAAAACATTGTCTCCTAGTATTTGTTGGTTCAATTACACTTTTTTTCACTCCCCGTTACTGCGCATGGTGCTGTTTAATCAAGAGCCTAATCTCAGTTTTGCTTTCATCGTGGTACTCTAGTATCTGAAAGAGAACCATATAACTTAATTTTAAATTATGTGTGTCTTCGTCTTTCATAGCATGACCATTAGTAACAGTGCTTAAATCTCAGCCAGGGGCAAAACTATGCATTCTTCATTCTGGAGTAGTGGGAGTTTTCTTTATTCTGAGGTACCTTAGAGGAAGGTGGGAGACTGTACTCTGAAGTCTATCTGTCATATCTTGCAATTTCTTTTCATGGACCATCATCATTTCTAATCTGACAATGACCTGTTGTCCTTTATTTCAGTTCTACAGAGCAGATTTTGTTTCAGCAGTTTAACCTGGTTTAATTTTAACCAAAGAGTTTGGGGGAGAGGAGGAAATTCACTTATTTATTTATTTTTGTCAAGTTAATTTAGATCAGAGGTTGTTTTATGAGTAAAAATACAGAAAAGAGCACCAGAAATTTGTTAGTGGCTCCATTATCCTAACTTGTAAGATGGTGAGGGTTACAGCTGGCTTGAAGCTGTAGAAACGGCCATGATTAAATGCTCCTACTGCTGTACAGCTAAGTGGGTGGGAAGGATTCTGTTTCCTCTTGACCTTTGATGACTTCCATTTGTGTAAAGCTGGTAACTAAGACTTTGAATGGAGAACCACATTTGTTCTTAGTACAGCTACATATATTTTCTCATAAAAAAGACAAATGGTGCATTCCAACCTAAGTCTTACATAGCATTTGACTTTTAAATTGGGGCAGTGACTGTAGGAGTTGAATAGTTCCATCATGGGCTGTTCTTCACCCTATTCTCTCTGTGTGGAATAAATATTCCTGAAGGGTCTACAGTCCTCCCCAGCTGAAGGTAACCTCTCAATTTCAAACATTTTAATTAATCAGTTTGGAAACATTTCCAAGTTGCAGAGAGAGTTGATTCGCACATTTGAAGGCTGTAGATAATTTTTCACTGTTTTCTCAGAAAAACATCGCTGTCTTTAACAGATTCACATTGAATTTACTTCCTGCACTTTAATGATGGCCTCTTCAATTCCCCAGACTTACTATTTCAGAAGGTTTCATTTGAGAATGTTCTTTCTGTAAATTAATGTACTGCAGATTTATTCTTCATCATGTCTACATTTGATATATACAGTATTAAGTTTGAATTCACTTAGCAAAGCATTTACTCCATTATCATGTAATCATTTCCAGTCCAAATACAGAATCTAGAGATTAATGTACTATAAATTTCTTCTTGCAGCAGTTTTATTGCTATATTAGTTATTAAGTTATGTTTGCATGGAACTTCCACAATAGGAAAGATAGCTAAGACATTTGTTTATGTTTTAAAGTGAGTTTTTTAAATGGCTAAGACTGAAAGACTGAAGATTATAATGCATGGTATCTTTACAATTGGTAAAATGTTACCATTCATATTTGGAAAAAGAAATTTTCCATTATTTTTCCATTATCACAAATGCTTTTCCTTTTTTTTTTTTTTTTCTGGGATGGTGATGGAATTTTTTCAAAGGCTACTAAAAGCATGAATTGGAAAAAGTGGAAAAAATACTGTATTTCTTTTCAACCCCTTTTTTTTACTAGCTCATGAAAGGAAACTATCTCACACTTGCAATTTTTTTTCTATTCAGAGTCCTGAACTCCTTCACAGCAAGGAAACTACACGGAAAATAAAGAGCTAAGGTTACCCCTTAGCTCCTAGAGAAGCTTGCTCAAATCCAACTGGAGATGGTTAGTTGCTCAACATGGAACATAAGTACTTACAGCAGCTTAAGACAGGGAAGGAAAATGTTTTAGGATTCAGTTAGACATAGGTTCGCTGTAGCTGGATCATCCATAAGGTCATTATTTTCCCTATGCAGCAGAACGATGTTAACTGAGAGTCCCCACTGATATCTGCTCCACTTAAGTATCCCGATGTATTTCTGATACTTGAGTAAGGAAAATTGCTGGAGTCTTAGACCGATCTGTATGGAAAGCTCAGGAATCAAAAAAGAGAAAAGGAATAGGTTATTTTTCAGTATTATCATCTCTCCTCACTATCCAAAATGTTGTCTTCTGCTTCAACAGCTTCAAGACTGTTAGAAGGAATGTTGTACATTGATCTCTAATCACTAGATTTGATATTTAGAGTGGCAATGATTATATGATAAATAACAGAGTAGCTCATTCTATGCTAGATGAAAAACATGCAGTTATCAGATTTAAGAATAAATCTACAGTACCAAAAGCTATATACATACTTCTGTTTGTCTTTACAGATACTGACAGTGGCATAGGGGCAAATGATTCTGATTGTTTGACTGTTTCTTCTTCTGAGTTCTCTAATCTTAGATAAGCTACTACTTTACAGCCCTACTGCCTACTAAGAACTAAGGAAATCTTTCTAAGTATGCCATGTGTTTTGTCATGATAAAATATATATGTTCTACACAATATTTGTGTTACTGTATGCATAGTGAAGTGTATTATTAACCTATTTTATTAAAGATGTGTTTAATTTTATTGTCTAAAATAAATTTCTAGCCACTTAAAATGTGAATTGAGCACAAGAATGTTGGGTTGGTCAAGAAGAGAGAATTTACATTCTCTGCCTCACTTCATGCTTGTCATTCCCATCCCTTTTTTCCTCAGTTATTAAAATGCACAAAGCCAATTCTGCCAGCCCACTTATCCCCTGCCACATTGAATCAGCATTTCCACACAGGGTGTTTCCTCTGAGCTTGGAGCTGTCGCAGATGGACTGAAAAAGCTGCTTTCTGGTGATTCAGTGCAGCAGGGGACAGATGCTCAAATGGCAGCAGCAGTGCACAATTAACATAGGCTAAAAGAGCATAAAGGAAATTGTAGGGCAGAGTGAAAAGCTGCAGAACTCGTAGCTGTAACTCACACAGGGCTTTCCAGTTCTCCTTGCAATAAGGTGAAAAGGCAAGTTAATAAAGCACTGAATATTTTTGTATGTCAAACTATTGCTCTGTTTCTATGTAGAAGTGTGAAATATCGGTGGACTAAGAAAAATGTTCTTAGGGAGAATTTGTAGAACCAGATGATGAATTGTCCTGGTTTTGCCATTCTTTAGAAAAGATTTACAAAATGCTCACAACCTCAGTTTTCTTGATCATTTTAATACTTTAGAAAATAAAAATGTTCTCTAGTGATCTTTACTGAGAAGTTGGTTTTACTGTGAGTTCCCTTCTACTGCCAAGCTAATCAATAGCTATTACTGATTGCTATAACTGCTCCGTAAGATATGGGACTGAAGCATGTAGAGTATTAGAAAACATTGCTTAGCATCTCCCAGGAGGGGAGCAGGCCTTCCACTTAGACAAGATGATCTTGTTCCAAGCTTTGCTTACTGCTGTGCTTTCATGAGGCTGTCTTTCTGGGCATGGAAACATCACACTATCTACTGTATCATACTGCCTCTCCTCCTCCAGCCCTGCAAGAATCACTGTAACATCCATGTACTTGCCTGTTAAAGTAAATAGCGCTAATGATCTCCGCAGCAGACTTTGCAGACTTTGGAACTTCTCCCTTTTCAAGGTCACAACTCTGCTTGAGGTTGATAAATTCATGAATTAATAATGTTTAGCACTTTTCATCCATGAATGTCAGAGGTGAGAAACCATTGTTATTCCCATTTTTTATCAAGGAGGAAATTGAGCTGTAGAACTCCCATACAAAATCACATCGGATGTGAACAATAGATCCAGGAAAAGGTGATTCCTGTCACTCAGCCTGCATCTCAGCCACTGCATCCCACTGCATCACAGTGCACTTTGCACAACACTGAAGTCTTATTAAAGTTGAGATTTAAGTCCCACAAGAGTCAGGAAATTAAACTCAGCCACACAGTGTGCTCATTGCACATTTTTATTGGACTTAGCTTACGCATTACTAAGTGGTTATCCTTTTTTCAAACGGCAACTTTCAGAGGACCTCATACTAGTAACTGATACATATCTTATCGTTTACTGTAAGTCTTGTTTATTTTATGCTGTAACTGCAAATAAAGCTGCATGAACTTCATTACTCTAAGTTCTACAATTGTTCTAATCAGAAACAGTATTGTTTTGGTTTTTCAAAAAAGAATTCAGGAAAATGTCAGTCCATACAAATAAATGTCGGTCTCACTTTATTGGGATAGTCCAAAGATGACTCGGACACGTCCAAGCTCTTTTGGAAGATGAGAGTATCACCCAGGGTGAGGACCATCCCCTTCTGGAAACAGTCTCTGGCCATGCTTGGTTTTGACATCCCTCACAGAAACCTTTTATTCTACAAGGATGTTCTGTCTTTTCCAGTACCAGTCTGATTTTCCCAAAGGATCTCTTGACTGTCTATTATAATTTTTGTTTCACTCTCAAGACATTTCTTAAAATGAGTACTTGTAATAAGCTCCTCTATTCAGGTAAGCACTCCAGAAAATCCTCTAGATGTTAAGAGGAGGTGCTGCAGAAACACTCAGCGCTGTCAGAGTAATGCTTTTCTCTCCCAGACAGCTCTATGAGTTACTCTTGAGAAACCCTGAATGCACTGCCAGGCTCTTCAGCTGCTATTCAGCCATTTAACAAATGAGACAGCTTCAGCTCTTACCCTGTGTAGGATATTCAGATAGAGTCTGGTTAATACCCCGGGGCTGAGACGGGCTGGTTATACAATGGTCTGAGCAGATCCTCCTTATCCATTTTGTTGTTGGAATACTGAAATTGCTTCTAAGAAACTAACTGAAAGGTTGTTTTGCTTTCTAAACACTGGTTTAAGCTTAAATTAAAGATTAATTTTTTACAGTTTGTTTTGGCAGAAGGCAGACACAATGTAATACATCTTAAAATAGCAATGGTTCTACCTATGCTGATTTTATTGTACTTTTTCCTTTTCTTCCTAATCTTGAGCTGTAACAACATTATCACTGAACTACTTGTGTGTGATTTCCCATGCTGCCTTGGACTGTATCGTGTATTTGTTTTGAAAGAGAACTTTGCACAGGAAGGAAAGAAGTCTGAGAAAATGTTATAATGGCAATATAGTGGTTGATGAAAAGCGGCAGATTTATGGCCTCGAGGAATGAAAGATGTTGTTTATCTGTATGGCTGGTACAGCACACTCATTGGCAACTTCTCCATAGCAATCCACCCCTCTACTCCCGTTCCAGGGTTTAGGTGCTGTCAGCCTGGCTGTAGCAGATCTGGGCCAGCTGTAGTTATGCAGAAGCTTTCTCAGTCCATACAAGGGATCTTATTATTTGGTTGGGTGGCACTTGCTGCCTTTTCTGTTTACATGATTTTCATGTACATTTTCTACTATTCCGCATGCTTGCTTCACATTTATTTCTGTATAGAAAGACAGAGACCTTTCTGCTAACCATTTCTCTTTTTTCTCTCCCTGCTTCTAAAGACAGATGCATCTAATTTCCTGTTAAAGATCCCAGATAAAGCAGTCTAGTAATGAGGTAATTTCCTATGACAATAAATAGTATAACTGGAGCTACCACTAGAGGGCTTTAAAAAGGACTAAACCTTATGTCTGTTACACCCTTTTCAATCTGGAGTAATTTAATGGAAAATTTAGTTGCCCATCTGTCTTTAAATTTGAAAGACTTACAGCTTTTTTTCCTTTTAAATAAAAAAAATCAAAGTTCAGCTTAATAAATCATGTAGATGGTTTATTTCTTTAAAGTTCAGTTAAAAAGGAGACAGGAATTTTCAGAAAGGGCTTGGAAAATGAAAAGCTTTTCTTAATTGTGAAGGAAAGAAGAACCTCTTCAGAGTCAGTTTGCAGACTGGTAGTTTAAATGCTGAAGGTGGCTCAGTTTGAGGACAGGAGCTCACGGTCTGGCACTCAGCAGTGCTGGGCAGAGCAAGACCCAGCACTGGGAGTGCTCACGTGGACCAGCAGCCACAGCTCAGCATGGCTCACACAGTAATACAGAGCAACAAGATTTCTCCAGAGCCTAATGACTAACATTCATCTAATAATACTTAGCACTTACCACTTTGGGTACATCTTCAAAGAGCTGAACTAATAGCAGCTAATTTAATCTTCAAACAAGCTGAGTGAGGAGCATTATCGTGGCTGTTTAACGGAGGGCCAGAGCAAAGGAATGGCACTGCAGAGAAACAGAAACGTATGTCTCCACCCAGCTGCTTTGTGCCTGACTAATAGGAAAGGTTTTTTGCAGATTTAATCCTGATAGGCACTATGGGGGGCTGCTGACTCTTCTCAAATTCCAAATAGCTGCTATTTTAAAATCTAAAGGTAGGGTCAAGGTTGTAACTATGAAGAAAACCCAACCCAACAACCTGAGGGTGCTTTCTATGAGCCTCGAAACACACTCACTGTTGTAGGAGGTGGCTAAACCAGCAAGGAGAAGTTTTAGGTCCTTCTCCCTGGAACCGTGATTCTCAAGGGCAGCTTTTACTCCTGATTCTCTTAAGTTATGTTGCAACGGAAGCTCAGCACATTCAGCTGGGCACCTGGCAGTGCCTTTGGCAGACTGCTGCTTCCTTGCTGCACAGGGGTGCTGCAGCCCCTGGAGGGGGCTGTGATGACACTGTGATCCCACTGCCCTTCAGGGTCACATCATGGGGGAGTTTGGGGGTAGGAAGCACTGCCACATAACAAGTGTCTGGGCATAAGGAAGGCAGAGGACTGTGTTCCCCATGGGAACACAACTTGCAGTGCCTCCCCATAACTCTGCCTGAAGCCCCGTGAACCCCACACCAAACCTATCTTCGCCATCCTGCTGTGATTGATTGCCTTTGTGATTGAGATCAGCCACTGTTTCTGCTGCTGGCATTCTTGCTGCAGGTACCCAAAGGGGGTACAAAGCCCAGCTTCTTCTGCACTGACTCCATGCTGACTGACTCCATCTTGAGGGCGGTTCAGGAAGCAGTGCAGAGTACAGTAAAATGGCAAAAATACTAGAAACAGATGAGATTTGTACGAGAAGTAACTGGGGGCAAAGGATAGTGTCTGATCTATAAAGAAACAGTAATAGAGGACGAGGCCTGACCAGAGGCTTGTTTGATTTAATGAAGCCATTGACAGGTCTTAATGAAGCAACCTAGAGATATAGCTAGAGGTGTCTGATGAACTTTCCAAAGTCTGTGCTCAGTCTCCTCTGAGACCTATAGGGAGTATGAATTTATAGTCAGATGCAAAATTGACAATCTCAAGACTGTGTAGGCTTAAGAATATCCCTCCTATTTCATGCTGTCTCTCGCCTGTTGACTGCAGAGGAGTCAGTGACAATCGACGACATGCCCAAATAGCCACGTAAGTCTGAAATTTAAATTTAGGATATGTGCTGTGTAGAATGTCACAGACTCACACTCTCGATCGGTTCCTTATCCTTTGGTCATTTCTGGAGCTGATCAAGTCACATACAGATCTTAATCCCTTGCACAGCCACTGACATTTACCTTCAGGAGAAGAGTTAGTTAGCAAATAATTGAGGTTTGGTTTTCTGTCATTGCAAATCCCAAAACCAAGTGCACACACTTTATGTGTACATATGCATATACTTCTATGCATAAAATTAAGACGTAGTTTTAAGCAAATAACCCAATTTTGAAGAAATGGCTTGTAGTTTTCAATGCATGCCTCTACATATTAATATGTTTAAGTGTTAACAGCAGAGAGAATGCCTGGATCAAGCGAGATGGTTTGTTTACGGAATCTAACACCTTTCAGTATTTTATGTTTTAGTAAAACTGAAGGGCATTTGAAAGAAAAAAATACTTTGAATTAAAGAGTCAAAACTCTTGGCTCTAAGAGATTTTTTAAAAGTTACTTTCTAACGTTAATATTTTTTATTTTATTTAATACTTACGGTTTTTGTTTGTTGAAGTTGGTTCATTTTCATGGCTTTGCCTAGTTATGGATCTAATTCAGCTGAAAAAAAAAAAGGATATATTGCCCAGTTGGCCATTTCTTTGGCAAATGGGTATGCAGGGCAGAAATTTGGGATGCATCAGGCAGGTAAGCAATTACAGATTACCTGCCTACAACAGCATTAACTCAAAGAGCAGTTATAGCCTCTTCTATGTTTACAGGTTATCTTTGAAGAGGAAGAGGTATAATGTGATCACAGTGCACTCAGAAACAAATTCATTGCTTTGCTTTTGTCTTTGTAAATCTTTCCAGTGTTCACAGCCCTGCCGTGGCTGCTAGCTATTAGAGCTGCACACTGCTTTTCAGATTTACAGCTCTGTGCTTGCCATTTCCAGATGCAGTTTTACTAAGACAGTCGCTCAGGAAACGTTGTGAGAAGCAGCAGGTTTCCAGTAAAACATGCCTATAAACACTGTGGTTGCTGGCAAAATAAGGCTTACACCCAGATGCTTCAGAAAGAAACAGCCTATTCTTTGTTCACTTTTACCCTCAGGGTTCAACTCCTCTCCATAAATATGTACAATGGCACAGCTCGTCCAGCCCAGCCAGTGGGATGCATAATTCTCCATCTCAGACACTTCTGCTGTTCCTATTCTGCTGTTCTGCACATCCATACAAGGATTCTAACTGATGAAAGCAGTTCAGAAAGATATTTCGGTCAAAACTCAGCTGCCCAGGCCCTGCTGTCCTTGCCGTCGGATAGAAGCACCAACCTGAACTGGGGTTTCTCTGGGAGCAGCAGTCATTCCTTACAGTGCATGCTTCCTGGTGTTTTCAGAAACAGTGTCAAACGTTGGTTTCCCACCATGTAAGGGCAGTGAAGTCAGTAATGGTTAATGTGTACACAGAAGTCAGAAAGCACTGTATATATCTTATATTATAAATGTAGATTGACCATACCAGAAACAGACATATCTTGGCACCTTGGGAAAGCTTCTCTTCTCTTCTCTTCTCTTCTCTTCTCTTCTCTTCTCTTCTCTTCTCTTCTCTTCTCTTCTCTTCTCTTCTCTTCTCTTCTCTTCTCTT
>NC_034412.1:19030424-19164939 GCF_002078875.1 Numida meleagris | reverse complement strand
TCTTCCTCTTCCTCTCTTCCTCTTCCTCTTCCTCTTCCTCTTCCTCCTTCTCTTTCTTTTCCTTACTGGATCTCTTCTGTTCACTTCTTTATATTAGAAAAATAAAAGAAAAGCCATCCCTAGTGGAGATTTCCTATTATATTCTTTATTGTTGTATGCTTTATTTTATAAATTAAGTATATAGCTATTACTCTTTAGTGTGACTAGTAACAGCATATCACATGCCATTTTTTTTTCTTATTTGTTTCTCCTGGCTTTTCTATTTGAGTGAAAGAAACTCCTGAATCAATTTCCACTTGAATGGTGAGTAGCATTGCATGGAAGACTAGAAACCGTATGTACCTGTGTTGATGATGTTTGCCCCCCTGGTCAGAAGGGGAAGGGTTTGTAGTCTACTTAAATTCAGATGGCGTAACATAAACAGAGCACTTTATCTTTCTCCTTCATCTTTCTGATGGAGCAGGGCATTTGTTTTTCTGGCAAGTGTTGTGTTTTCTTTTTAGTCTGCGTACCCCCTCTGTAGCACAGAAATCATTTCCTTATAGCTGTTTTTACAGAGCAGGGTAAAAGTTGATGTATTCATTACCAAGGCTCCCCAGGCATTTTTTGTGTGCAGTATATAGAGATGTACTGAATGAAAGATATCCACTGCCAGCTTGTCAGCCCGAGCATGGGGCTATGCAATGCTCCTCGGCGAGTGCCTTGTCTCGTGACTCCTGCCTGCTCTCCAGTGGCTTTAACAAAAAAGAAAGGGGACTTGAAAGCCAAAACATAAGTGACAAATTGAAATGTAGAAGTGGTACTTCAGACCATCTCCTGCCCGTGCACACACGGTGCAGGATGACTGTTGCCCCTTCAGATGCTGGCTTCCTTTGTCGGATGTTTTTCAAAAAATAAAAGAACAAAGAAAAAAACACAGTTTTTTATTTCCTGTAAACTTAATTAAAATGTAAGAGATGACGCTAGTAGCGTACCAGTAGTGCTGTAATGTAAACATTTTGCACCTATTGCATGTTGCCTAGAGCTGATATTTCTCGAAGGAGAAAAATATATTTCCCTGAGGATAAAAAGAAAAGTCTATGCTGATGTAAACTGCTTAGAATTGTGAGCTAAGAATGCTATTCCTGGCCAATGTCGTGTTTTCTTCCTAAAGGATGACGAGCTTCATTACTAGTGAAAATCCTTATTGTCTTAGGAGCTTCTTTTGTGATCTGGCTTCTTCTGGTCTTTCTTCATAGAAACATTTCCCCTGTGAAAGTCTTTCTTTCTTTCACACCCTGTTTTTTCAGGTGCTCCACAAGATTGGCAAGGCAGTGTATAAAATGTCAAATTTGGGGCATTTCAATAAAAGGGCTTTTTGCAGTCCATAATAGAAAAATACATTTTTCCTGCAGTTGAATGAAAAATTTTTTGGGTTTTAGATTTTCTTTCCTTGTTTCTTTCTATCTCACTCTCCTTTTTTTTTTTTTTTTTCTTTTTGCCACAGTGTGTTGGACACCACACTGGCCAGATACTCAGGCTTCATTACATTTCCTTTTGCTCAACTGTAGATTTCAATTTTACTTTTGAGTAAGAGTCTTTTCTTTTAATTTTCCTTCCTGTTAGTGCTAAAAGTCAGCCTGAACATGTGATTTTCTTAGAATATGTAATTTTTTAGAAGTTTTAATTATTTCCTCTTAATCTGTGGTAATAGACTTTTTGTCTGTTTTCAGACTCAGTTTTGTCATGCCTGTTCCCCCAAGTTACTGTTCAGTGGGCACTGGAGCACACAGCGTTCTTTGACACGTTGATGCTTCTTTCTTCTTACGCTGACTTCTGAGTTTGCCTATAATGACGTTAGCTGGCACAGCTTTAGATGAGATCCTCCACAGCTGTCCAAAGAAGCAGCTGTGAACTGTGCTTCAGTTGTGTTCCTATGTGTTCATGCAGCTTCACATTCCCTGATTTCGTCTTGCCCAATGTGTATGGCTTCAGTACAAGCAAACCACATAATGAGATACACAACCAAGAAAAAGATAAATGGAACAAAAGAGAAAACCATAGTTACTGCAGATGAGAAGAATAAGAGCTGCTTTACATCGAGCAAGAGGTTTCATCAGCATCTTATTCTATTAGCAGAGGGTGTGCCTTCAGGTTGTGCTTCAAAAAATAACTAAATAAATGTTTATTTTGAGACAGCATGGCTAACAAGCAAAAGCTATTAGTGAAGACTCTCTGGAAGCAACTTAAGCTTTAGGTCTCACTCTGAATTTCTCCATTTACTCTAGTTACGCCTAAACTTGTACAGATGGTATAATGTCAACAGTTTGTCTTTGGACTCATTAACTGAAGTATATGCTTGAAAATGATTGTGTGCCTAGAAAGATAGGCAGTTACAACTCAGAGAAAGAGAATGATTCTTCTCTTGTATTTTATTTTCATGGATTATGCTGATGACATCATTCAGGGAGGGTAGGGTGAAGTACAGTGGTTAGGTCACCTTAATGAGGGCAAATAAAATGTGTTTCTTCCAAGGAGGTAGAGACCCTTTTTAATTAGACATTTGCGAGGCACTATTATTTTTTATGCGTTATTTTTATTGGGGCTGTTTTCCCAGGACTCTACACTTAACAGAGGGATGTTTTATGTGACGTGTTCTGGTTTGTGCATGGAGGCAGAAGTTTTAATGTAATTGTTTAGGAGCAAGTGATATATATAATGTATATATACTATTTATACCTGCTGATTAGATATACTATCCAAGTTTTTATGACTTCAGAATAATAGAAATATATTTTATATATACCATTTCCCGCACAGTGTATCTAACATGACTTCTGGGGGATCTGTTTGGTTGTGCTCTGCAGTTCCATAAGCCTAGCACCGTGGAATAAAGAGCTCTGTATGCGTTTCTTTATCATTATTTTAATAGATGAACTTTATTTATTAAAAAGTTTTCCTGTAGTGACTTCATGTTTCCATTGTGTTTTGTAATGGCTTTGAAAAGCTTTCAGATTCTTGAGTTTCTTGTTTGAAATAAATTGCCTTGTGGCTACAGTAGCAGAGGGACCTAAAGGGGCTTTCTGAGACCAAAGCTGGAACACAGAAATTTCAGATACTTGGCCACCTTCTGGAAGGAACAAATTCCAGAACAGACTCCCTGTAGGATGCATGTGGGTATTTGAAAGCAGAGGATTGAGAACCAAAAAGCATTCAGCTGCCTCTGCTTTTGACATGATATACTAAGAACAAACTTGTGTCTTAAATATTGCCCCACACCAGGACTTTAGTGTTTGGATGCTGGGAGGACACTTTCTTACACTCGGGGTTCCCATTCTAGTGACAGCTTTTCTTGCTGGATTTCATATCCTTTTCCTTCAAAGCACAACTGCCGCGGAGGAGCTAATGCCCTTATTTAATGTAATAACTCAGTGATTAATATATCCTGTCAGAGTGTGGGAAACCTGAATTCAATTTCCTTTTCTGCCTGGGGGATTTGAACTCCAGACCACACAAAGTGACCTGATCAGCAAGCTATGGTATTTTGTAGGTGAAGAAGATTTTCATTCATACTTTCTAAAATGTGCAAGCAAATGAAGAAGCATGTATTTAGAAGGCTAATTGCTCTGTTACTTGGTGATCAGTGTTCAGAAAGCTGATCCCATTCTAAGCTGTAACTATTATGGTGCTGGGTATCAAGGGTGCCTGCTTCAGCCATGTACATATGGGCTAGGAGCTAGTGACCACTTTCTGAGCGTGTCTAATCGAGCTCTGCCGGTCCAGGACATGAATGCACAAGTTACTCAATCCCATAAGGTGTTACAGGCTAGTGTAAGTATGAGGCTTCTCCGTGCTCTCTGAAAACAGCCAGAAACACAGCTTTAATGACAGGACATCTTGAACACCCAGAATGGAGGTGCAGCTTTTGGTGGCTCTTCAGCAGGTCTTTTGAGGGCTGGAATTCTGGCATGGGCACAGGAGCCCACAGCTTTTTGCACGTTCAAGGCCCATCTTTCAAAAGCTGGAGGAAAGGGTGACACTTCTTAATCACTTCAGTGTGTGTGCAGGGCAATACCATGCTTGGCTGACTGCACTGGGTATGGTTGCTTACTATTCCAACTTGCTGTTTTACTGTTACATTTTGTTGGTCACTGAATTATTTTCATTCCCAGTGCCACAGCAGTCCTGAAATGGATTGTGGATGTGTATAGGTCAAGGGGAAGGAAAATTAAGGGTCATTGTAAGTTTATACAGTGGTGCTTTTTCATTTTCTATAAAGCTAGCTACATTTAGGCTCCCTGTTGGGTTAACTTTTTTTTCAGTTGTCTATTATTTTCAAAGAAGAGAGTGCATATGACAGTCTGAGAATAGCACCAGCCTGAACACAGATGGTAGGGATTACACCACACTGAGCCCTGACCTTCAAAAGCCTGCCGTTTCTTTTCAAGGTTTCTCTTCTTTGACAGGTGGACTGGCTTTTGTCAATTACTTTCATTAATGCATTTTTTTCATTATGATCAATTACCTGTGCTTTAGTCTTTGTCTCAAAATTACAGCAAAGCAGGTTCCAAATAGAAAAACTGAAACAGTTTTCCTTACTTTTTCCCTTTTTTGTTGCCCCAAGGTACTCTGAAGTGCTGGAACATTTAACTCACAGTGAAGAAATACTTCCCAGCTTCTGCTCAACATCAGCGTCAGCTGCTTGGTTAGGAGATTCTGGCCAGTGCACAAGGTAAAAGATACTCCATCTAATCACAGATGAAGTTTTCAGGGGGCTATATTTAAAATGCATTATTTTCTGAGCTAGTTACAGATGACCAAAGCTTTAGAAATGGAAGCAGGAGCTAAGCATGTATTTTATAATCTGAACGGCAAGTGTGCATACAACCAGATAGAGCCATTCTGTATATAATATAATATTACATGAAAATCAGCTATTCCAGAGAAAGTCTGCTGAACTCAGTGGGAATGCACTGGTACAAATGAAAACAGGATTTCTTCATTAGAGTTACTGACAGGCAGGTTAGAAATTCAGATGCTTCTTGGAAACCTCACATCTCCAAGAGCCAGAGCCACAGTCTGCAGAACTGGGCTGCTGATGTAAGAATCTACTCTTGGAAGTTCGAGTTCTTCTCTACTGTTTTGCATTTTGCTGAAAACATTATCAATGCTTTTCCTCAACATGACGGAGTGTCTATGACTGTCAGAAACAAGGAGAGCAGTGACCAGTTGTTCCTGCAGTTCAGCATCTCACCAAATGAGTCTGGTCTGCATTTTTTTTCCAACAGACATACAGGTTTCACCGGTCACAACTTATTTGTCCCTAACCTGAGATTATCTCTGCAGAAAATAAACTGAGGAGTCAGACCATTACCTGTGGCCTTATGACAATATGGCAAAATGAGGTTCTTCAGTTCCTTGAGTCTTTCACACAGCCTCCTTGCTCTCTGCATCTGGAATGAGTGGCAGAGAAGCTGGGTGGTGCTCTGCCCTGCCCTGCAGTGTTTGCCCTTCGTCATTCAGAACAGCACAATGTCTGCAAAAGTGCTGTACATGGTATGGCCCAGGTTCCCGTTTCCAAATGGGTGTCAGCAGACAATTTCTCAAGAGCAGTAGACACAAAGGGATGAATCTGTAAAAGATGGAAATGCTTTCCTGGCTTGGTTCCTCCTTTTACAGAGTGCTGAAACTCAAGGGATGGTCTAGTCCTGAATCAAACCTGAAAAGGTGCTGATGTACAAGGCAGCCAGAGGGAGAGAAACAACTCCTGGTACACAAAGGAGATAAGCAATTAATGCTCATTAATGTTAATAAGAGTTCCCACATAGATCCTCTGTTTCCTGGCCCAAACAGGTCTACAACCACCATAAATCTGTCTCAAATTTGGTAATGTTTATTCCAACTACAGTACAATCTTTAGAATAACATTGTGATGCTGTAAAACATGTTGAAATACAGTGTTACATCACCAAAGCCATTTGTTACTACAATAAATTATGGTGCAATGCATGCCTTGGGATTAAAACTACATTTTTAATATGGCATTTTTCATTTATGTAAGCCTTATGATCCAGGACAGTAAAGATTTTGATATAATGTAAATAGGTGATAAAAGAGCCTAATGAGATTTGCTTTGTTTTAAAACTTCATTTAAAAGGAATTTATCATTAGCACCAAATATACGGGAACAAAATCAAGACCTCAAACATACAATAGATACACTGCATTTTAATAGTGAGTTATCATTTAAAAATAGTTTTAAATACTCATTTCGAACAAAAGTCTTGATCTCTTACAAAAATGAGCTATTCACTTTGAAAGCCACAAGGTACCTAAAAACTGGAAACAATTGGAGTGTTGTTCATTTTTTGGTTTTAAGAGAGAAGCAAATATTATTTTCAGACTTCTGATGATATTAATGAGAATTTTGCCTCAGATTCTAGTGAAAAAAGTAGGTTAGGCCTCTAATGAGTGCTACTGCACTGAGTAGCTTGAAGGAGGCAAGCCAAGGATGTGCAGGGTTCTGATTTTTTGAACAGAGTAGGAAGATATAACACATTCTAGAAATTCAGCTATTCAGGAGGAACTTTGCAGGTGGCATCCTCCTAAAATTTAATTATCTGCATTACTTCTTATTTATAGGCCTGCCAGCTGGTTTAACAGTCACAGAAAGTATTTATCATAAACACAAAGGTTTTGGGAAAAGGGAAATTACATTGCAATCTTCTGTATGTACCATCCCTTTGAAAATGTGCTAAAACATTTTACAGAGTAAAGCCATGAGAATAATTTCATCAGTGAAATGATGCACCTCACTCTGCACAAAAGCTAATTTGCATACTTCCACTGCAAGGCAATGACTACAGAAAGAACTGGCCTTTATTTAGATGAGATGCTTACAGACGCGCAGAAAACCATACCAGCAGCTGTCTGCAAGAACCAGCCACACCTCCAGATTTTTTCTTCCTGTACAGCTTGCCTTGGGGATTACCTTAACATCTAGTGTGGAAAGAGCAAGTGAGAGCTACTGACATAAACTCTGAGTATTCATGGGTTATTGTTGCATTCCTCAGCAGAAAAGCTACAGCATCTGTCAGAACACCCTGGCGAGTAATTGCAGTAATACATGATACAAATAAAAGCCAGTTCCTTAGAAATATGTTGGTTTTCTATTTCATAATTCTTGTCAGTGACTTCTCATACAACTAGTACCACTACAGGTGGTAAACAAAAACCTAACTAATCTCTCTATTGTGGCTTAGTTTGTGCTTATTAAATTATCTGATTACTGATGGTATGCTGTAGAATAATGACACGCAGTACATCAAAAAAGCATACAAGAAGATCAAAAGCATAGTCTTTGTCTAAACTATAAATAACTATATATGTATACAGTTTTGATACATAAATGAATATGTAGCTATCTAAAAGTACTTGTCAGAAATATTTTCATTCACTGCTGGAAGAATATCTCATTTGAAAATGTGTTTCACTCTCGCCTTCACCCTCCCAACCAAATAGAGTTGTTAAAAGTAAAATGCCTTTTCTTCTGTGATTTATGGTCGCATTTTCTTATTTAAAAAAAAAAGAAAAAAAAAAAGGAAGAAGTTATCTCTTTGGTTGTTTCAAAGAGAAGCATTCTGTATAACTAGTTAACATTTTATGATTATTACCTTTTTTCCTTGATAATTTGTGCTCAAATTCAGAAACTCCCTTGGGCATGCATTTGCTGTCAAGCATGTGCTTAGATCTTATTAAAAGGTATAGGTAAAAAGAAGGACTGCACAAAGAAGCTTTGGAGGGCTATCTCAAATGTCGGATTATTAATAACCTGCGCTTAAGTTGTACTGATGGCTCTGACTGATGTTAATGCTAGTAGAAAAAATAAGAAATTTGTCAATTACAAATATAGTGATATATTATACATTGATCCATTGGATCATTCTGATTGGATTTACATGGTTATCTATGAAAGAGACATTCCCAAAGTATGTGACTGAGTGGAATTTGCACAGTAGTCTAGATCTACTGAAGAGCTATGAACTGAGATCTGAAGCTGAATTTTACTGAGAGCAGTTCAGTTCATATTTATAAGTAGTTAACAAGGAGTAATAGATTTTAAGACCTGCCTTAATATGCTACTGCTGTGAGAGCTTATCCCCAAACTTTGTGTATGCTTGCTCTTTAATTCCTTGCTTTGTTCTTCAATTAGCAAGCTCTTAAACATATAATATGACAAATTTATGTAAAATAATCTGTTATTTTTCTCATTAGTGACATAATTATGTTGCACCACTGTAAGATTACTTTGTCTAATTATGTCTAGGCAGAGATGACTGGTAATTAATATAACAAATAATTTTGACTACAACTACTAATAATTGCTTTCTTGAAGAATTTTCTGAAACCCTTAAGTAATTTTATTACTTCTGCATACAGCATTACAATTATTTCTTAGCAGATAGTAATTATTTACTTAAAGAATTAATTAATTGCTACATTGAATTGCATGTTTAAAACTGAGCAGAATATACCTTTCCTTTCGGAAATGGTGTTTGTAGCTGGCTTCTTCTGGTCACTGAGTCGCAGAGTCCCAGTGGCTCTCATTCTGGTGCTGAGCAGGAGCTCAGGTGTGCGGTTCAGCCACCAGGAGCACTGTCCTAACTGCTGCTCTGCTCCATCCTAGGAGCCGCGGGAGCCCTTCAGTGATTACGGAACACTGCCCAAGTCCTGAAACACCTACTTTTCCCACAGATGGCATCTGCAAAGCTGCACCACGGGGACGGTGCCTGCCATTTTTGCAGGCAAAGCTTTGGAAATGTGAAGCGGGAGTCCGAAGAAAATGCCTATATTCATGAGGTAAAAGAGTAAATTTCTTTTATTGGAGGCCAATGTTTTACATGTGTATGTGCACATGCAATCATAGCTTGATTGCTAGTAGGGTGTGTGTGGCTCTCATTAGGAATGTCATTGCAAGGGTAAGGGGTCCAAGGCGTGCGGTTTTGCATAAAAGATGATCTGTGCTGTGGAAGAATTTGAGAGCCGCTGATACACTATATTATCCCAGGACATGCCACATTAAAATATGGGTCTGTGAAAGTCTGTTGTTTAAAAGGCCATCTAGTTCCATGTTTTATAACAGCTGATGCCTGTTTTATCTGCAAATCTTTTTTTTTTTTTTTAAAGATGCGTGGACTAAAATTTAAAAGTAAAATTTAATTTCCTCTCCTTACCAAATACTATGCCTTAGTACCAGGCTCATGCTTCAAGATCCATTTCACTAAGAAATCATTTTCATCTTCTATATTCTGTGTTGTCTCTTTATGCCAGATATTTATTTGTGCTTTATGGTTTCCCCTGGCCTTATTTTTCCCCTAATACTGAAGCACCAATTGCTGTTGTTGCCGTTCATGTGTATCCATCCCCTAAACTCCTAAGTTATCAGTCAAGGGGGAAGTTTCATAATTCTGAGAAAGAAAGGCCAAAAGATTTATCCAAATCCAGAAGAGTTACACTTTGGCTATAACAAGCAACAAAACATAGTAAATGCTATGTGTTACATGAATGTCTGGAAGACCAAATCATAGGTATCCAGTGCTCATTCTGCCAAGCAAAGGTGGAAAGAAGCTGCAGCTCAGTGGACCTGGGTAGAAATTTTCCAGCTGAAATTGTTTTCATCAGAAAACTTGTAATTTGCCCAAGATTTACCAAAGCACAGTAAGATGTGACCTCTGAGCAAGGTCTGTTTTGGCCAAATATTTTTCTATTTCATTATGTGTTTCAGTGTTTTCACATTTCTTACAGTCATGTGCAGCACGAGCAATCTAATTAAAATTGAAGTTTAATTTGCTCAAAATGCATTTTTTTTCCCTAGAATTTCATTTTGCAAGACATCTCCCTTATTTTCTGGTTTAATTTCTTTCAGTTAGAGGGTGCAGTTCAAAAAACATGACTCTCTGTAATTTCCAGTACTCTCAGTCTAATTCATGTACGAGACAGCAGCATGAACTGCATGCTAATGTGCTGTCCCCACCAAAGCACTGCCTGCCACCTCCTCCGGTGTGTCAGTTGGATGTCAGCCAGAGATGTTAACAAAGTAAACTAACAACAGTTCTTTCTCACTTTTTATATAAAACTTCAGTTTTAAGGTTTTGTAACACCGCTGATTTTTAATCGGATATGGAGATGTTTCACAAAATGCAAAGTTTATTTTGAGACTTGAACAACATTTTGGGCTCCTAAATTTAAGCCATTATTTTGAATATTATCCTTAATATTATTGCTTAGCTAAATAAAATCCAAAATGGACCTCGTGTTTCTCCTTTAATAGTAGGAATTAGGAAATCAAAATGTTATTTTCCAAACATCCTATACATTTTGAGCAAAATACTGAATAAGGCTCATAATCCTCCTTTATTGTGTTGTCCTATTAATGCACTAAGCTAAAAATATCCTATACATACTAAAAAGAGTAAGTACATTCTGAATCCTAGCCTAAAGGTTTAATGCTGATATACTGATTCAAACCTTTTTCCTGGGAAAATTGGGTCTTGAGTCATTACAGGTTAGATTCCAGAGAGCATTCCTCAAGCTGCTATCTGAAGGCTAAATTGGTTTTAAGAAAAGCCTTATTTGGGAATTTATTATTGCACTGCTCATAAAACAACATCCCCTAGTTTTATTTCACTTTCTTGTGACATACTCACAGAAATCAGAAAAGGATTAGCTGACGGTGTACCAAACATATTAGAACAATCCCTTTGTATCTGACTGCAAATTGCAAACAGGAGCACTGATCCTATAAGCTGTAGAGTTCATATTTCAGAAGTGCTAAAATATTCAACAGCTTATTAAAAGTCAATACTCATTGTTGCATCTGATGTAAAAATGCAGTGTTCCTCCAATAATTCCAGTTATAGCAAGAGATCTGTGTAGTTGAGAACTGGAATCTTGGGAATTTCAAAGTGATCTTTTTATTAAATTAATATACACCAATAGTGAAATAATGAACTTTTCTGTCTGCATGGATATGCATACACTCACCATCTTCATGCAATGTAGATTTTGGTACTCAGTGCTGTGCAGGAATACTTGCTGATTCATAAGCATAGCAATGTTTGGAATAAGCTCTTAAAAACTTTATAGCATCTTTACTTCATGGTTTGTGCAACAGAGTTCTTCACAGGATCAACATACCATATAACTCAACTAAAATTAACACAATTAAATCTGTTACAAGACCTTACGAGATAATTTACTAATCTAGAAGTCATAAACCTTATATGTGAAGATAATAAGTGCTAAAATTGTGATGACGGTGGTTTGAAGTCTAGCATTAGCTCATAGACAGAGCTGAACATGAGCAATCTCTTTTCCCAAAGGAAAGGAAAGATAGAAAGAAAGAAGGAATGTTTTATTTGGAATTTTTTCTTTTTCATTTTTAAGACATAAGATGTTGCTATATTGGATAGAGAGCAGGAAAAATGTGCTTTGTAGGAGTATCTGCACAAGATATGTAAAGATTTAACATATATGTAAAGTTTAGCAGGAAGTCACACAAGAATGTGGAGAATTCTACTGATTTTTGGAGCATGTCATATAGCTGCTCTTGTATCAGGCTTTATAGAGAGCTCTTACCTAAAATGTGGAAAGACATCAAAATTATTTTTCTGTTCTCAATGTCAAAACTGAGTGGAGTTGAACCCTTTGCAAAAGAGTCTTGGCAGCTTCCATGATCACAATAGAAGTTCTGCACTACTTCTGAACATACAGCTGATGAGCAGCATCACAAGCTGCTGGGGAGATTCTGCTTTATCTATGTTCATTATCACACAACATCTGCATTTGCTGCTATTATGCTGCTGCGTACCAGTTGTTCTGTGCTCAGGTAAAAAGAGGGAATTTGTTCTTTATGGAGAAAGGATGTACAATGTGTTTGCAGCCGGAGACTGGTCTATAAATTTGGTCACTGATACAGGTTTTTTTTACAATAAAATTCTCATGTTAAAGACTTGCAAAAAATGTTCTATGGGAACTTTTATTAATACAGGCATTCCTTTATTCATAAAGGTCATTGGAACAGGATAGCAGAAGCATTTGCATGTTTTTTTATTTTTATTTTTTATTCAGTTTTACTTTTTTGCTTTGTATAGTTTAGATAAAAAATGTTTAAAGACTATTTTAGAAGAGAAAGGCAATGATAGAAGACACAATGAAGTCAAGATGTGCCCTTGCTTACAGAGCTAACTTCCATTATGAAGTGTGCCAGGCAACTGTTACCATGAGGTGTTTAATATTCACTGTTTATTTTATTTTTTAATACTAGCGGCAAAAGTACATCTTCATAAATCAGAAATTTTCTTCTCACAGTTTAACTGTGAGTATCGCAAAGGATTACTTGCAGTGCTCTTTCCAACTCCAGTTCCTTTCCTGTGTTGCATTCGTGGATTCCTCCAGTGTCTGAAGAGGAGAATTTCATAAGAAATCTATTCTCTATTTTAAGAACTTGGTTTAAGTTCCTACCTTTCAATAGAGGGAAAAAAATGCACAAAAAAAAAATGCACTTGAGGGAACATAGTGTTCTTTGCATTCTGCAAGATCCATTATCATTAGTTAAAGCAGGTAAGCAGCGGTGCAGGTTGCATAAATGCAAGGCAACCCTTGCAAAACCAGATAAAGAATAGAATAAGCCATTCTTATTAATTTGCACACATGCTAAACTTGTCCAAACACATTAGGTGTAATAGTTTCCCTTCCCAGAGATCTCTGATACGTACTGTGGTAGACCATAAGATCAGGAGAAGGGGTAATTGCAAAAGCACCTGTCATTCAGCAAAGCACTTAACTGAAAAGTTGTCCAAAAGCCTCCTGTTTTTTTTTAATACTCCTCTACAAAATCTCATGCTTTGTAGCTCCATGTTAACATTGCTGGAATGAGGTGAATCACAAACACTGCACAAATGTGATTTGTGTTCTTATGTTGAGCAGTAGTTAGGTGAAAGGACATGTTCCTTGACTGGCGTATTTTCACTCAGTAAAACCATGATATTTTTCATTGGCTAGAGAGCTAACATGAGGCATCCTGTAGCTCAACAATGTGAAAGATCATTTGTTAATACTCACTGATGCTGGTATAAATCAGAACAGCTGTAGTGCAGCTCTTAAATACAGTCTTGCTTTGCACTTCTGTCAAAGAAATTAAAATTGCCCAACTGTGGTAGTTAAAAAGACATCAAAAGATGTCAAATCTGGGCAATGGTAATCAACGTGAACTGCAGGGCAGTTTGCAGTCAAGACTTAGGTGGAGAGAAATGGTCCTTACATGCCTTTGCAAACTGATTTGACGAAAGAGGAGTCAATTTCAATTTCCAGAAAACATCCAGAGTTAAATTATTTGTTCTTGAAATGTCAGAAATATTGTTGGTGTATATGTATGTGGGTGTTACACAAGCAATTCAACTTGTGTTTTGAATTCCAGTTTTTCTACGTTGAGGATACTTGTCTATTCCTAGTGGCATAAAACTGAAGAACTTTGAAATAATTCAATTGTGTAACCCTAGCACTGTTGACCTTTGAGCTACATCAGTCATTTCTTTTGGATTTGGCCATAATTTCAATGTGTCCTAAAGGTTTTGAGAGGCGCTGGTGCAAAACCAGAGCCTGATAGTCTCTGAGGACACTGGAGAATGCCTGAGAATGAAAAGCACTAAGACCCATAATTACAGGCTCCAGAAGATAGGCCCAGTTCACTGGACCAGTGGAGAAAAGATTGCGTAAAGATCAACTTTTCTGTGGCCTTAAAGTTAGCTCAATACAAAGAAGTGGCACTAGCTAAAGTTTCAGAGACAGCACACTTCCATTGGTACGTGGTTTGATCTTAAGGTCATCATCTCTTGACTGTACTGAATAATTGCATTTGTATATAGTGTTTGACTATGAGCTTTAGTTGAAATTGCTATGCAGTAGAACATAGTGATTGTCATGGTTTTATGATTTTCGGTTATTGGTATTCCACATCATAACATCATGTAGTGAATGTACCTGGTTCTCAGAAGAGAAGGACTACTATAGTCCCCACGGCACTTTGCTCCTCTGTTACCATTTTCCAGCCGGAGGGAAAAGATAAAAGCTCGCAGTATAAAAACTTGCAGATCACGAGACCTCGTCCCTTTTTCCGCCGTCTCTCGTCTTGGCAGCACCTCGCTCTCCAGCCGTCTTATCGTCGGTAGTAGAGTAAGGCCTACCTTGATTTTGGGACATTCTCTCTCTCTGTGTTGGATTTATCAGCTTAATTGTAATTATATTGTATTATAGTGTGTTGTTTTGCATTCCGATATTTTATTTAGTAAATTAGTTTGTTTCTCCTCAGATTGTTACCGCTGTTCTTTGCTCTCAGGGCCATCTCCCTACCCTTTTCCCCTTTCCCCTTTTCCCGGGACGTTGGGCCCTTGGGTCCCCCGTCCCCTTTGTCACGGAATCGGGCCTAACGCCCATAAACCGTCGACAGTGATTTATTCTGTGTACTAGGGTTTTCAGAAGTTTTGCCTCTGTAAATCTTCTAGCAGGGTGAGAGGGTAGGTAATGATCCCTCGCTGGAATTACCTGTCATTGAATGAATATGGAGAGGACCCCCCAGGGCCTTTTTGTCAGAACTTTTATGCTATTCCTTAACCTTGTACTTGTGAAAAACAGAGGGTATGGAAAACATTGTTAATTGTGTTTGTATCTCAAAGATTTTCAAGTGCATGCTATTTTGGGGAAATTAACCATGAAGAGTCATTTAACCACTTTTTAGCACTTCAGTTCTATTGGTATGGTGGTGCCTTCAACTGGCAGTCAAGATTTTTGTGACATATTTCATCAGTCATTTCAGTTCCTGGGAACAGAAAAGATTCTTCATTGTTTTTGATGATAGCAACTCCTCATGTGCTCGAGCCAAGAGCAAATCAGGAGAAACCTGCTGCAAACCACTACAATCTGGATAGGCCTTAGAACTGCAGATAGAATTGAAATGCTTACAAACTTCACAGACCAAAGGCACTCAGTAATTAAATATTCTGAGGAGCCAAAGAATGATATGGCAGTCTTTCTTCTCCTAAGGAATTCTTGTCTTATTCACTTCTTTGTTACGTATTTCCTTCAGCGGAAACTAAGCCACAAACATGATTTAAGTTGGTGTAAATAACAAAGATTGAAGTCCCAAATCAGTGTAATTCATTACACAGTACTCTTTTTTCCAGTGAGATGCACTCAGCTTGGAAGCATATGCAACCATCATCTGCAGTTTATTATGTTTTGTTTTGTACTTGTTTTTCTTTCTTACACTTCCCTTGGTTCCAAATCTTTCCTTTGCCTGCTGTTGCTTCCCTTTTCCCTTTCTTTTGGAAGTTTACAGGTGGAATAACTTCTGTGAGCTTTCTCAGTGAAGACTGGGTAGATACAGGTGATTCCTCACCATGAATCTCTTCATGGTTTTTGTTTTTTGCAAAAAAAAAAACCAAACAACAAAACCAACAACCCTACAACTGTTTATTTGGAGCACAGACTAATTATTCCTTGTTGGAAAGGTTCTGTATCAGGAGTGTTCAAGACCTTTCAGACATAGCATGTGTTTGATCTCATGAACGCACAGTTAAATAATGCTTTCAGTCCAGTAATCTACTGTCATCCTAAAAGAGAGACTTCTGTTTTAAAACATATACGATATACTAACAGTTTGTAGATACTTACTTCCATGCTTTTATCAAAAGTTTCACAATGTTTGGTATTTTTTCTCAAGTGGAGTTGCTTAGAGTGATATTGTCATATGAGACTCATGGGCATCATTTAAAAAATTATTTTCTTTTTTTAGTGGAACAGAAAAGCATGAAAACATGACTCAAGTGCATGCTAAAAGCCTGAAAGCCAAAGGCGAATAAAAAGAACCCAAACGTTATTATTTAAAAAACAAGTTCCTTAAATTGTATATTCATAATTTTCAGAAGGGTAAGACCATTTGTTTCTCAACACCTGAGACGATCAATTCTGCACAGCTATAATTGGAGACTTACAGAGTATGTATGTGGAAATATATTTTAAATTAAGAGAATGTCCTTTCATGCTAGTCTGCTTTCTTAGCTTCCTGCATAAGAAATCAGTTATTTCCATTTGCTTAGGAAAATGATGTAATTCTTTTGCTCTTGTAAAATTTAAAGCATTGTAAGTAATATGCTGAGCTTTTTCATTATTAGCAAACACTTTCTAAACGATGACATACTAAGCTGGCAAGGAGTAAGTCAAAGTTAGCAATTAAATTACCATTAATTTATTAAAGTTGTTGTAAGTTCATAGGGGAAACAATTCTGGTTATTCATTAATATCCTTTTCCTGTATTCTTCCTGCTCACAAGCTTTTCCCACCTGTGCCTACCAAAAAAAAAAAAAAAAAAAAAGGCATGAAAACAGCATTCTCCTGAGTCCTGAGGACTACTTAAGTAGCAGGTACTCGTGATCTAATCTAATCTGTAGGTGCTATCATCACATAAATGCAGGAGTATGATCGAGTTAGCTACATTAACTTCAGGATGCAATGATTCATTTAATATAGAAAAAAAATAAAAAAAATAAGAAACCTCATCCTAATTCCTTTGTGAAGTACCAAAAAATCAATTCAAATTATTTGTGGTTAAGGTTGCTATCTTTATTTCAGTAATATATTAAAGTTGCCAAATATTCAGTTTTATAAGCAAGTAAAAATGCCGACTTCACTCTTAATTTAAACCATCATGTCCATCTGCAATAAAAACCATTCTCACTTTAGTTTCCAGAGCCATTTTTAAGCTCGTAGACTAAACATGTAACAGTTGCTAGCAGTCAGCAGCATTATTACTTCTACTGCCCTTGCAGATGCGTTCTGGATTCAATTTGTCCAAGTACATCAAAGTATTTTAATTTTCAAATACCCCAAGCATTTTCGACTGTTTAAAGACTATTTGTCTTCTCAAATGTTAGAAGGTAAACAAAAATTGAAAATTGTCTTGATGATTTTTTTAAAAAATTTTAAAGGACTGTCACATTTCTGTTCTGAAAATCCCCTGAAGCTCAAATGTAAAGGTTATTTTCCCTTTGCTCTCCCCAAGTTACTTTAATTGAGTCAGTTTTAGGTTACATAGTCAGCTTCAGCTCCTTCATCCTGAGAGTTGTCTATTCCTGTAGAGTTCAGTGAATTAAATGCTTACTAATGCCTTCAATTTGTCTCAACTTCACTCTAAGTTCTTTTTTCTTTTTTCTTTTTTTTTTTCCCAGCACTAAACTGCAAATAAATATACAGTTAATTGATCCGTCAGGCTAAGAGAACACATAAACACATAGCTAGTCTTAGACTACAACTGACAGGAAAGCCTGAACTGGTTAAATGGTATTTAGCCAGCACAAAACTAGATGAAATATAGGTAGCTGGCTTGCAAAGGCAATCATGTAGTCATTTTGTTTGAAAATATATTCATTACTTTGCAATATTTGAAATATTGTGTAACTAAATATTTATTAATGCAATTTAACATAAGTTGCTCGGAAATTAATGCCTCCTATTTATTTCCACGGAAACTCTAACAGATACAAAGAGCACAATAACACTATCTGATAGAGAAAATTCTCAGCTACAAAACACTATTTCTCAATATAGTCAGCACCATTAGCTATGCATTTTCACCAGCAATGAATAAGAGCCCGCATTCAGCAATCAGAACAGCCAGAGAAGCCTTGTAAACTTCTGGTTTGTGTGACCTAGAACAAAATGTTCTGTAAGCATGAAATCCCATTTGTGTAATTTTTTTGTTTTTTAAAGGACGGGCTAGTTAAAATTGTTGTGCAATAATGCCTTCTAACCTATGTTGTCTATATACAGTTTCAATTCCACAGGATTAGTTACCAGAAAATTACAGACTTGTGAGAACAAACATGTAGCAGCATAAGTTAAAGGATATTTAAATATAGTCCTTATTTTGTAAGTTGGGCACTATGCTCCCATTTTAAAACTGCCAATGAACCGCTGGGAACTTTCGTTCTCTTGCTGATTCTCTTTAAGACCTCCATGAACAGCAGAGAAAACATTTCCACTGTAATAAAAACAGGGGTTTGTTTTCCTTTTTTAAAATTGAGGCACTGGGTAAAATAAAGGTCATTGCAACAACCTTTGAAAGAACAAAAAGAGTAATTTTCCCCCTTTTGCTTTTTTACTGGTTTTCAATGCAATGTGAAAATCATTTTTAAGTTTGCCCATCTGTTTTACATAAAACCTTAGCTGACCTTACACAAAGTGAAACAAATGCACAAAAAGCTTTGCTGTTGGGTTCTCGCCAGCAAGACAGAAGAGAAAGAAAAGAATATGTAAAGTTAGATCCTGCTCTTGTGTAAATTAGCCTAGCTCCAGTGGGGACTTGTGTTGATTTATACCAGCAGAGGCTCAAGCTTGTATTTCTTATAAAAGCCAGACTTGTCAGACCCAGTCCTGAAACCATTGAAATCATCTGAAGTTTTGGTACTGATTTTTGTGGGAAAATGGACACTCACTGAAGGAGCCATGCTTATTACAGGTAAACAGTACATAGCGGTATAGTCAGTGTGTACTATTGGGCAAACTGAAGTGGAAGAACACAGTGTAACTAACTCTTCAAGATCTGTGGATGAGCAGGTGTGGATTAAAGCTCGAGCTGCACCTCAGCTTTGTATGTTTTGTATACACGGCTGACTTCGAGCTTTGTCTGATGAAGCTAAGGAGCTCATTTGACATCAGGCTTGAAGCAAAGAGATTCTCAGAACACACAAATGAGTCTCATGTCCCACTGCTTTTTTTTGTGTTAGCCTAGCTTCTCTCATGTAATGCGATCATGTGGATCAAAAGTGAATCCTGAGGAAAGGCAGTAGTGCCAGGTACAGAATTAGGCTAGGCATGTGGACGTAGAGCAACTAGAAGAAAAACAGCATTTCTAAATCCTCAAGCAACTTATCATGCATTTCAATAAAACTTCTGTTAATGTGTCTGAGAGGTGAACTATGCCCATTATATCAACACTCCAATCTAATATGATTAATGAGTATAAAGTAAGGTTCAAGCTTTTAATTAAAAAGGCAATCATGAGTTACTGAACAGTGAAGATCTAGCTAAGTTTCTCAGAAGTAAGTTATTTAATAGAATAAGATACCCCAAAGAGGCAGTAGGCCAAAATTCTTTCATTTTGTAGACAGGTATTGACTGTGATTTACAACAGAGAGCAGAATTTGATGTATACAGAAATAAGCACATATGGTAATGCCTCCATTTATAGATTGCCTAAATGTTTCGTTAATAGCCAAAGCTACTCCAGTTATTTGTTAATTTGCTATACTTCACAGAATGAAAATTCTTCTTTGTAGTATATCTATCTGCCATACTTCTTTAATTTTCATTGCATGTTAAAAAACCCTAAGATATTTTATTCTGACATAGTCAAGCAAAGACTTTAGGAAAGAATCTCTATAGACTATAGACTCCTAAGAAAGATTCACTATTTGGTTCAAAAGTAGTTGCTGTGTATTTATCAGACAGATGCTTCTTTTTTCTTTTTATTGAAAATCAAATTTGACCGTGTAATAAATTCCAGTTCATTCATGTCCAATAAAGACTTGATGGATTTTGGCATATGCTGTAATTTTATCACTTTTAATTATATTTTAATTAACTTGCTTTACAGTATAGCTTATTCCCTAAGTTTTTCCCTGGCTTCTGTCTATCTGCAGTGATGGAATAAGATGGAATAGTTGCAATGAATAGCAAGTTCTTTACTGCAAGAAAACAAATATCTGGTCTGGGTCTCAACGGCTACTTATTAAGCAATAGCTGTTCATTAGTACTCGATGCCGCTATGCAACAATAGCTATGCGCCTGCGCATGTGACCGAATGAACCCGGAAGCTCTGAAAGCTGGGAAAGTACCTGTGCAGTCAAAGAAGGATTTAGAAGACAGAAGAACCGACCAGAAGGAGGGCAGGCAGCCCATGACACAGAGCCTCGTGCACAGCGCATGACCGAGGCTGTGATTGGACAGAAGTTACAAAACCAGCACGTGTCGCGGATGTGGTCAGGTGTACGAGTATAATACTGGGAGCGTCCCAGGGAATAAACGAGATCTGCTTCCACCGCATCAGTGACTGAGAGACTCTGTCCGAGCGAGCACGGACAGCTTCGGGTCGGGAGGATGGACAGCCGCGGGAGGGGATAGCAACAATCTGGCAATAATCATCTACATTTTTTAATATAATTAAGATACAATGAGGCATATGAATACTACAGATAGTAATTGTACTTGAATCCAACAGTCCATCAATTAGTTTCTTGTTGACAAAGGATGGCAAGAAAGATGAAAGAAAGGTGAGCAAAACTTTCAACCAATAATTGAGTGGGAACAAGTCCCTCTGGAAGGACAGTTCTGGGGGAAATAATAGTAGCTTTTGCTGTGATACTTGAGATTTTATATCCTTATCCATTTCTGTTCTATTTATCTAAAATAACTTATTGGTCATGGAAAGGGAAAACAAGTGACATCTAATGCTTTCCACTTATTTTACTTAGAAAGTTAAGATCTATCTGAAAACAAATCTAAAAAATGGATGGAATCATTGGCTTTCTTTTTCTTCTGTGCTAATATGGTGCTATTTAAAGTGGAGCAAAATCACTAGTTTTTCTACCAAAAACAGCACAGCAGTCAGAAAACAGCGGGCTGGAAGAGAAAACAATGGCAAGAGTAACACTCAAAATCCTTTTCTTTCATTCAGGATAGTTTTTCATACACGAACACCATTTCTGTCAAGTAAAATGATTTTTCAGCTAGAAAAAGTCACATATGGCAGAAACTATGAATACCAAGAGAAAATGCAAAGGATTTATGTTACCTGCTTGTCTGTGTGAGCTTTATCTGACCATTTTAAGTTTTCTCACCTACTTCAGCAAAGTGTTTTTGGTTTTATAGGCAAAAGGAATAAAAATTTGTGATGAAGTATTTATAGAACCACAGAACCATCAGCTTGTCTTTCTACCTAAGGCTGCTGATGGTAACCCAGGGATCTGCGGCTTCTTTAGATACATTTAATACTGCATATATTAGCATGCTTCCAAGGACTTTATACCCTCTCTCCCAGATTAGAGGACAAGCCTGCAGCAGCTACCTGCAACTATTACAGGACTAGCGACAGTACCTTGGCCAGCAAGGAGACACTATTCCTCCAAAAGACAAGATGTTATGGAGTAGCGGCTGTTAGCTGTTGCCCTCCTGTGGGACAAAATGGGACAAAGATTCTTGTTCCTGCTGAATTTGTACCCTGATATGAGCTGGAAGTTAAGGTTCAAAACAGCTTCCTTTGAGCTGATATGTTCCCAACCAGCAGGCACCTCTGGAAAGGACTCCTGCCCGGCCATTTCAGCAGCGAGCTGGCACTGCTCCTCTGGGTGCCTGCCTGAAATCTGCTGGAGTATCTCCTCAAACTCTGCTTCAGCAGCTTGTATTATGGTACTCTAGAGCAGTTTTGTGGTTTGGTGCAGGAGGAGACAAACACATAAAACCTAATATTTCTGGCACTGCTCTCTGACAGTGTTTAAGTAATTGAAAGTATTTATCTTGAACCATCCTTTTTCTTTACAACCAGTTTTTCCAGAAAAAATAATAAATAACCAGAGCAATGGTTTTTATTCTTGAATTACTATGCAGGAACTTCAGGTCCATTAAAGGCTTGGTTGTGGCACTGAGAATTCCCAGTGAGAAAATTTATTTATTCAAAGTGGCCAGAATTATGGCCACCCTATACTAGAGAACAGTATGAGGAAGAACTTAACCTTGAAGCAGTATACATGGAAGATTCTCTTGACAGGGTGGACGTATAGAAGATGGGAGGACTGGGCTGGACCATGGACATTCTGCATAGTCGCTGATGAAATCTGTTCCTTCCAGTAGATTTGTGGTCTTTCCAAGGTGGCATCTAGAATCCTTTAGAATATGTCACCTCTGCTCACTGCCCTTCTCCATTCCTCTGGTATGAAAATGTTAATGCTCCCTCTGTCTCACCTTTTAGCTTTCTGTTTGCCTGCTGGCACTGTGAGATCTTCAGGGAACAGCCTATTTTATATTTGATGTTTGAATGGCTCACGTCCCCAGACATAAAATTATCTCACCTATAAAATTTAGGTCTACTTCAATACAGACAATAAAGAGCTGACTGCTAAAGTATGCAAATGAGTAAAATCCCTGTGGTCTCTACAGGTGTCACTATGAGGCACATGAATCTAAGTAAAGATAAGAGAAAAAAAACAGAAAGCTAATGTAAATGAAAGGGATTGCTGTTTGTTTTGCCAAGATCTGCTGAAATTTTAAGATATAATGCTTTGAAAGCATGCTGAGATGAAGAAAGGTGCTATTTTTTTTAAGTGCTTTGAGGCATTCTTCCAATAATTTGAGGAGAAAGCACTGCATATTCTAAGAAAATAATGTATCCATCCTTGTAATGAAGGTTCATTAGGCATCAGATTGATTTATTGTATTGTTTCTTTTATAAATTATTTTCATTATGTTTTATCACAGTACATGACTACTGCCCTGGGGGAATATGCAGGAATGAACTGAATGGCAAGAGTAATAGACTGCTTTAATTAAAATAGTGTAATGCATATTTCAGTGCTATTAACAAAAACAAAATTGATTTTGTTTTCTGGATAATTGAATATATTAAAGCCCAGGTGCTATGCCTCTATTGTTTAACCCTCTGAATTCAGTTTCATTTGGTGTTCTGCAGTAGGAAATGCATTTATTACCAAGCATTTCAGAAGAATTTTCCTCTCTGCTGGTAACATTTCTGTCTTCCTTTCTCTTCCCCCTTCCTATTCCCTTGTGCATGTGTACACCATTCTTGAGGAACAGAAAAGCATAAACAAGAATTTCAGTAATGAAAGCCCCTTGATCCTTTCCAGCATCTTCACATGAACTCCAGACAGTGAGGACACTGATCCATGATAAAGGAAAGCCCATTATTCCTCTGCGCTTTTTAACCTGATGTTCTGTGGAGACAGCAGCAGTCAGGCACCATAATTCCATTAGTTAATGAACACTTCAGAAATTTGTCCATCATAAGAAAGGCCCTTTAAAATTACAGTCAATCAATGACACCTGCTCTTCTAAGTGGCTTCCTTTTCTCCTTTTTCTTTTGATTTACGTAGGCTATGAGTCTTTTTTATTTCCTTTACCTTCCAGGTACCCAGTTTACCTTTTATCAAGAAGATGCATTATGCTAGTGACATTACAGACATGGGCAAATCAGGTTAATGATTTCTGAGTAGAACTGTCAAATGAAACCAGCCAGCCTGGAAAATGAACAGTGTCAGGGAGCTGCGCTATGTGACCCATTGCCATCTGCCGTACCCTAAATAGCAGATAGCCCTTTCACTTTTGTCACAGGAATTTTCACCGGAAACTACTACTTTGCAATAAATACTGTAAAGAGTCAGATGTTTCTGGTTCAGCTGTCATGATTCTGTGAGTTTTTATCAGTTGTTAGCATGGCATGCTCTATTTCATATAAATGACTTCCTTAATATCAAGGCCTTGAGTCTTTTTCACATTCACTGCTGTTTTCTAATTCCAGGAAAAGCATCCACATTCTCAGGTGTCTTTCTAGTGCAGTTACGGCAGATAGTTGCAGTTGGAAAAAGGAAAAGAGGATCATTATAACAGACATCTTTTCTATTCTCTGCAGAGCTAATTGCAGCAGGGTCATAGGGGGCAGATATGTTTGCAGGACTGATGCAGAACTCCATTGCTCGAGGAGGATTCCCAAGGAGTAGTTGCCGTTTGTTGCAGCCCAATGTATTGGAATTCAAAACCAAGAAGACAGATCATCCTCTCATCAGATCTGAGGTGTGTATTGTTTATAGCAGAGATGTAGTTATATAAGATCTTATATTGCATTTTAGTGGGTGAAAGATTTTGGTCACTCAAGTAAACAATAAATTTCTCATTGACAGCAACAGGAGGTGGTTCACCATTTTGTAAAGCCTATCCTATTTTCTAGCCGTACACAACCTGCTGAAAGTGAACTGTATTATAAAAGGAGGAAATATTAATTTTAGTGACAGCAACAGCAATGCTTCAACTAAAACAATGTCCAACTGAACTATGGCAATGTCTCTCTGGGATATATGAAATTTAGGAATAAAGCAAACAGCTGAACAGAGAAAAAATATATCAGAAATTCAAAATGAGGAAAAGCCAGACTGCATAAAAACAGCTACTTTAAATCTCTCTAGTTACTCTGGGGCACTCAGACAATACTAATCAGTATGGTAGTCTGAAGACATTGTCTATAAATCTTAAACTCCTTAAAATAAAATATGGGTATCTTTTTTTTCCCTATGAAAGATTTTCTGTTCAAACTCATTTACTCAACAAGAGCCTTTTAAAAATAATTGTTCTGCTTTTATAACAGAAGAGTAGGCCATAATTAAACTGGTGAGTCATCAGTCCACTGAGTTTCATAGGAAATCCCTTATTACTTTAAAGCACCTGCTGTAGCTCTTCTACTCATTTCCCACAGAAGAGTTGCAGATACAGATTGATTCCAAATAGTTCCCATAAAAGAGTAGGCCGCTGAACTGGTTTTACATAAATTTCAGTCTTTATGGTTCTATTCCTGTGCAATTAATGAGATCTGGCTGAATCCCCAGCCTCTTCTGGGTTGTGATTTATAAAGCACAAGTCTAGATTCAGACTTTTGGAAAATGATTTCCCAGATTTTAATGTTATTAGCTCACTTTTTATAATGCATCTCTCTCTGTTTCTTCTCCTTGTAACTGGTCACCTTTAATCAGTTATAGGATGTGTTTCATGGTTAGGAGGAATATGTGGAATTGTACTGAGAAGTAAATAATGCAGCATGACAAAATGACATCTATACTGCATATTCTTCAATTTGGATAAATGCCTATTAACTATTTAACTTTATAATATTGAATTTAATCAAAACATTTAAACAAGCTAAAACATTACATTATAATATCAGCAGTTGATAGGCAGTAGAAATCAGCATTAGATAGACAGAAATTTGTACTTGTATAAAATTTTCAAAGAAAATATTTGTAGGCGCCCAGAAAAAAAAAATCATTTAAATTTAGTGAACAGCTGAAAAAAGAAAAAATAGATAAGGTATTCTGAAATATGCCCAAATATTTAAAAATATGTCAGCAGATATAAAAAATATTTTAAGTACTAACTTAATTAGACTGTATTGATCAAATAATCCTCAAGAAGGTGCATAAATTCAGGGGCAATACTCCTCAACAAGGTGCAATAAATTCACAAAAAAATGTTTCAGAATGATGAAAATAGTATTTTCATAGAGAAGAGTATTATTGAGCGAGAATGGAGACAATTTAGCTTTTAGAGAAGCAAAAGGACTTGGCTATTCATGATCAAGCACAGTTTATATCCTCATTTATATTGTGGTATTTGTATTCTATACAAATACCCTGTGACCCAAGGCTAAGGCCAAATATGTTAAGCAGCTGCTTAGAAAATACATGTTTTGACTGTGCAACAAAAAGGAATCAAGAGATGCATGAGAAGAGGTAAATGTGGAATTAATAAAAATTGAAATGATAAAGAACTGTCAGGAGTAATTCACTGCATTTATGCAGAGTAAAAGAAAGTTAGTTTTGAGTTTAAAATTTCCATGTAGTTCAGAAGTAAAATAGGAGGGCATTACATCTTCTCTCTCAAAGATGTGATCTGGGAGATAAACTTTTACACTTTTTTTAAGCAACCCATCTTTGAAAAGCACAAAAGATAATTCAGTTTGTTCAGAAGCACGCAGACCTTTCTGGGTCAAATCTTCACCTTAGTCATGGAGTGCTTCCATTGAAGTCAACCTGCCTTCCCTTTAAAGCTTTCTCTTCTCAGCTAGCCAGCCCTGGTGTATTCTATGAGAAAAACACATCCTCAGATGTCAGTCTCTAGTGTGTTCTCTGAACAATTGCAACAAGGAAAAAAACTGGAAGCAAGTATACTGAGTGTCCCAGGTTGCTGTAGCAGGCTCACAGCTTCTGTCACCAGTAAAAAGGAATTGGAATTTGCTCCAAGAAGACAACCAGAAACATACAGGAGTCTTATAAAAAAAAACCCTGCATATTTAATTTAGATTTGTGCAGTTTGAAATGTTTCAGTCTTGTCATGTATCTTTTATTTGTCCATTTCAAAAGTTCACGTAGTACTGATCCTGCTGAAGTCAAAGGAAGAACGTGGACAGTGACCAATACAAAGCATATGCTACTAGGTATGTATTCAAATCTTTGCAGTCTCCTTAAACAGTACAAGCTTCAAGATTCAGATTATTATTTTTTTATTTGTATTTGCACAGGTTCTGCAGTGCCCGGTGCACACCTGTCCTTTTAGAAACAATAACTGTTATCACAATATGTTATATTTTCCTTCCAAAGACCTAGAATCAAGAATTAGTAATGTGACCATCAAACTTTCTGCTATGAGGTGAGACATTTTCTGCTACTTTCTGCCATTACTGAAGAAAACTTGGCCTCCTTTCCCTCTGTACTTAAGTCAATAGAAAATGGAAAATAGTAAGTATCTGTTCTGAGACAAGCTGCTAATGTAATATTATTTTCTAAAAATAGTCCACATCAACTAAGTTCATCTATTTCTGTCTGCTAATAAGTTGCACATAGCGACTTGTTCATGTATAGCTTCTCTAAAGTCAAATCCATCCAGCTAAATATGATTCTGAAAGTTGAATTTAATGCAGTAATTCTGGCTCTGAACCAGAGATTGAACTGGACAGCTGGAACAGGAACTTATCTTTCAATATATTCAGATTTATATCTGCAAAAACCTATGGGATTTTTCTGTAATATGTGCACACGGAACTGAAGAATAATCACGGTAAAACCTCTTTTGAAGAACTGAATGAAAAAGTACTGATTACATCAAGAATGAAAATCTTCCCCTTTCCTTTCCTTTCCTTTTTTTTTTTTTTTTTTTTAAGGAGAGTGAATTCCAGTGTTCTCTTTATCAGTATGGATCAGCACCTTGCTGAAATTAGAGTATTAGAATAGATTTACCTAACATTTGGAAATCCAGTGAGCTTGTGGTCTTTCGTATATTGGTACTTAAGGAAATGCAGAGTCCTTTTATTACATTTTACCTGTGAGCTCAATTTCAAATCTTAGACTATGAGTCTAGAAAAGAATCACAGAGTTTATCTAGTTCATCTCTAAGCCAAAGTCATGATCAGTCCTACAAATGTCTGACACATCTGCCTACCCTTGTCATAATGAGCTATGGGTGTCACAAACTTTTCAGGCTATTTATTTCAATACCTATTAGCCTTCCAACTGAAATGTTTTTCCCAGACTAGCTTACATCTTTTATGCTGAAGTGTTCCCTTTTTTTTAAATTCCATTCCCAGTACAGAGACTAACATATAAGGTATGTGGTTGGTGGACGGTTGGACTAGATGATCTTGGAGGTCTTTTCCAACCTTGGTGATTCTATGATTCTATATATTTCTTCCTTGCTCTAGCAAACTGGTATGTATGTATGTATGTGTGTATGTGAAGTGTTATGGCTGTCCTCTTTTAGACCAGCCCAGAAATAACATCCTTTATCCCTTTCTTCCTCAAACAACTCAAGGAATATTCACTTATTATTTGAGGTGAAAATTCATTCTGATTATCTTTGGATCTCTTTATCCCAGCTTTTATATTTTTCATTATTTTTGTGAAACTTCTACTATTTTTGGGCTTCTTATAAAATATAAAAGCCTGCAGCAACATAAAACAGTCCTACATGCCAAGATGAAATGAGGACACAAAAGTATTTTGAAGAAATAAAATGGGAGACAACCATATGACCCAGGTCTCCTTATACTCATGCCAGAAAATGTGGGTCAGGCTACTTTCCAAATAGTCTGAATGGTGGTGTGACAAACACTCCCCTGAAGATCAGAAGCAGTTAGAGAAGAAAGGATGTGCAAATCTGTCCACTCTTCCATTATCTTGGCTATTAAATCTCACATTGTCTTTAAAACATACAGTCCAAAATTTGAGCTAGAGTAGTCAAATACGTAGACAAAAAATGAAATGATTTAGCTTCAGGAATTTAAGCTATAAGGCTGATTCCTCATCTGGTCTAGAAATTCATATGGAAACACATCATTAATTTAACTAATATTTAGTTGATTAAAGTACATCCTTAGTAGCATAATATACGTAAAAATGATATATTCATTCATACATTTAGAAGAGTTATCTATTTTGTCTGATGGCACTCTCACAGTAAGCAATTTATGATACTTTCTTGAATTAAAAAAATACTGTAAGATAATTTCTAAAAGAATTTTTTACTTTTTTTTTAAGGTTTGGTACATGGTATATATTTTTTTGCAGTGTGGTGAAACAAATTAATTACTTCACAACTGAAGGAAAACCAGGAGATATTTAAAAATGAAAAGGTACGTCTTAGAAATCTATCATCTAGAGGTATAGAAAATTGATTTCATTTAAATGAAATGACAGAAAGCAAATCTGTCAACATACCTGTGCTCCAGTGCATCTCTGAGTCATGGAACTTCCAAGCTGTAAAGAAAAGTTCCAGATGAAACACAAAGAAGGAAAAAAAAACAAAACACAAAGAATTCTTCAGAGATACAAATTCATATTTTACTTCTTGATAAAATATGATTCATTGCAGGCAAATTACTACCTATCATAATAAATCATGATTATCTATATTGTAGCAGAGGGAAGGAAAATTCATTTGTGCTTCAGATTACACCCACTCCTTCTGTATTTAATGTACAAATACATGAAAACAATTACACACTAATAGCTTACAAAATATTAAATTGAACCCAATAGTACATAATCCAAGATAGCACCGCAGACATATGAAGGAATTTGATGAACTGGTAAGTATCTCTATCTATAGCTAATGCCCATTTATCTGTGAGCCTGACATGACGTGATATGATTTCTAAGAGCACTTTCTTTGTTGAGTTTTCTCAGACTGACCTTCACTAGATCAACGTGGCATCACTCTGAAAAAGCTGAAGAGGGGCTGTATGTATGCACTAGAGAAAAATAATCTATTTTTTTAAGGATTAAAAGCTATGGATTGTCTTAAAGTGAATATTGCCTTATATGCTTTTTACAGGACTGGAACATTCACAGTTTTTAAACCTTTTCTTTTGGAGCATGTCATTGCAAAGAATATGCATTTCATGTGAGATCAACCATGTAGTAATTCACCTGCAGTAATTGTCAATTTAGACGGAAGGTATTAGAAGATAATAGTCCCAGTCTTTGGCTGTCTCATCCATGTTCAAAAACAGAGTCCTCTTAGATGAGAGAAAAGCACAGTGAGATGACTTTCTTGGACTGAGACATTCCTTCTGGTTCCAGTCACATGTTGTATTCATGCAATAAATACAGCTTTTTGTTCCCAGATTCTTATAATCAAATACATATATATCAACGTAAAAGTATAATGTAAAAGCACTTCCTACAAGCGCCTGGACAGGAAAACTCAAACTATCTGAAAAACTTGTGTCTTTCAGAAGAAGTGTTAAGCCAGTAGCACAGACATATTTGCAAAATATGTTATTTTTTATTATATGACATACTCATTTTTTTAGATAATGTTCTTCTAAGGGATGTGTTGTTGCATATCATAACAGTCTCTATGTTAGAGACTGTTATGATGTTATTGAACTTGCAACTGGGGAAGACAACGTTGAATCTCTGTGGGTTAGGATCAAAGGAAAGGCTGACAAGGCAGACATCCTGGTGGGGGTCTGTTACAGACCGCCTAACCAGGATGAAGAGACAGATGAGGCGTTCTATAAACAACTGGCTGAAGTTGCGCAATCGCCTGCCCTTGTCCTCATGGGGGACTTCAACTTCCCTGATATATGCTGGGAATACAACACGGCGCAGAAGAAGCAGTCTAGGAGGTTTCTAGAGTGTATGGAAGATAACTTCCTTCTGCAGCTGGTGAGAGAACCTACCAGGGGAGGTGCCCTGCTAGACCTGCTGTTTACAAACAGGGAAGGTCTGGTGGGAGTTGTGGAAGCTGGCAGCTGCCTTGGACATAGCGACCATGAAATGGTAGAGTTCTCAGTTCTTGGTGGAACCAGGAGAGGGGACAGCAAAATGGCTACCTTGGACTTTCAGAGGGCAGACTTTGAATTGTTCAGGAGACTGGTAGGGAGGGTCCCTTGGGATTTGGTCCTGGAGGATAAAGGGGTCCAGGAAGGCTGGTTGCTCCTCAAGAAGGAAGTCCCGAAGGCGCAGGAACAGGCTGTCCCCCTGAGCCGCAAGATGAGCCAGCGGGGAAGGAGACCGGCGTGGATGAACAGGGAGCTTTTCCTGAGGCTCCAGGAGAAAAAGAGAATCTACCTCCTGTGGAAGAAGGGACAGGCAACTCGGAAGGAGTACAAAGAAGTTGCCAGGATGTGCAGGGAGAAAATTAGAAAGGCAAAGGCCCAGCTCGAATTAAGCTTGGCTACTGGGATTAAAGGGAACAAGAAACTCTTTTACAAGTATATTAACAGTAAGAGGAGGACCAAGGAGAATCTCCATTCTTTACTGGACGTGGCTGGGAATGTGGTCACTGAGGACAATGAAAAGGCTGAGGTTCTCAATGCCTTCTTTATGTCTATCTTTAAAAGCCAGACCAGTTGTCCTCAGAGCACTCTACTCTCTGACCTGGAATCTCGGATGGGGTGCGAAACAAACCCCCCATGATTCAGGAGGAAATGGTCAGAGACCTACTACTCCACCTGGACTGCCACAAGTCCATGGGGCCAGACGAGATCCACCCGAGAGTACTGAGGGAGCTGGCAGAAGAGATAGCCAAGCCGCTTTCCATCATCTATCGGTGTTCCTGGTCAACTGGAGAGGTCCCAGAAGACTGGAGACTTGCCAGTGTGACTCCCATCTACAAGAAGGGTCGTAAGGAGGATCCGGGGAACTACAGGCCTGTCAGCCTGACCTCGGTGCCAGGGAAGGTTATGGAGCAGATTGTCCTGAGGGAGATCATGCAGCATTTGCAGGACAACCAGGGGATCAGGCCCAGCCAGCATGGGTTTGTGAAGGGCGGGTCCTGCTTGACCAACCTGATCTCCTTCTATGATCGAGTGACCCGTCTGGTGGATGAGGGAAAGGCTGTTGATGTGGTCTACCTAGACTTCAGCAAAGCCTTTGACACTGTCTCCCACAGTATTCTCCTGGAGAAACTGGCATCCTGTGGCTTGGACAGGTACACTCTTTGCTGGGTAAGGAGCTGGCTGGAGGGCCGGGCCCAGCGAGCAGTGATGAATGGAGTTAAATCCAGCTGGCGACCGGTCACGAGTGGTGTTCCCCAGGGCTTGGCGCTGGGGCCTGTCCTCTTCAATATCTTTACTGATGACATGGATGAGGGCATTGAGAGCACCCTCAGTAAGTTTGCAGATGACACCAAGCTGGCAGGAAGTGTCGATCTGCCTGGGGGTAGAGAGGCCCTACAGAGAGATCTGGACAGGCTGGATCTCTGGGCTGAAGCCAACGGGATGAAGTTCAACAAGACCAAGTGCCGGGTCCTGCACTTCGGCCGCAACAACCCCAGGCAACGCTACAGGTTTGGGGCGGAGTGGCTGGAAGGTTGTGTGGAGGAAACGGACCTGGGGGTATTGGTCAATGCTCGGCTGAGCATGAGCCAGCAGTGTGCCCAGGTGGCCAAGAAAGCCATTGGCATCCTGGCTTGTATCAGAAATAGTGTTGCCAGTAGGAGTAGGGAAGTCATTCTCCCTCTGTACTCAGCCCTAGTGAGGCCCCACCTCGAGTACTATGTCCAGTTTTGGGCCCCTCACTGCAAAAAAGACAATGAGGCCCTGGAGCGTGTTCAGAGGAGGGCGACGAAGCTGGTGAGGGGTCTGGAGCACAGGCCTTATGAGGAGCGGCTGAGGGAGCTGGGATTGTTCAGTCTGGAGAAGAGGAGGCTCAGGGGAGACCTCACCACTCTCTATAACTACCTGAAGGGAGGTTGTAGTGAGCTGGGGGTCAGCCTCTTCTCTCTTGTAACTAGTGACAGGATGAGGGGGAATGGCTTCAAGTTGCACCAGGGGAGATTTAGGCTGGACATTAGGAAATCCTACTTTTCTGAAAGAGTGGTCAGGCGCTGGAATGGGCTGCCCAGGGAGGTGGTGGAGTCACTGTGCCTGGAGGTGTTCAAGAAACGTTTAGATATAGCGTTGAGAGACATGGTTTAGTGGGGTTATTGGTGGTAGGTGGATGGTTGGACTAAGTGATCTTGTAGGTCTTTTCCAACCTAGCTAATTCTATGATTCTATGATTCTATATGCTAGAAGTCCTACATTATATTCCAAGATTTAGAAATACATGCTGGATATTCTTATCGTGAATTTAAAAACCCAGGATTTGGGAAAGGGAAGAAGGGTGAGTAAGATGAGAGTGAGTTTTCTGCTCTAACCTGAACTTATTTTGTTAAGATTTCCCCTGTGTCTTCATAAATAAGCAAACAGCATGGTTACATGTATGCTAACAGACAGCAACCTAAAACACAGTGGAAGTCAAAGTATAATGGCACATTTCTGTAATGAATATATACCACAACTAATCTACAGAAAGTCAATCCAAGAAAAATGTTACAAATTAGTCTTTCTTGTGTACTGGTGAAATATAGCCAGTGTGTGAGCATGGAAGATAAAGACTTCAAGAAATCTTGAAGAGATTTGTGTTTATGTTAAAAAACTGTAATTTTTTCTGTTCTTGGATAGATATGTGAGAGGACCTGTCAGTGTGTGTAATATTTAATTCTTCAGTTAGAGATGGGGGCACAGGTTAGACAAGTCTGGAACTGCCTTCCTCACAGCTTGGATGTATAAATGTTCTTGAATAATATGTTTCTACAGGAGTAGAAACAAGCTTAGAAGTACTGGAAATTTAAGAAGAGGATTTTTATTATTTTTTTTAATAATTATTTTTTGTGTGTCCTCAAAAGAAATACATATCTATTTTTTGTTCAGCACACAGTAAAATAATTTTATTATAGTGATCTCACTTGTACATGCTTTCAGACATGCTTTGCAAATGATTGAATAGTTTGGAAGTCGTTTGCTGTTTTGAAGCCTGGGTACTCAAGGCTAAATCTGGCACTTAGCTGCTGGGAATAATATTTTTTTGTAAGTGTGGTTTGCCCTCTGAGAAAGACATAATTAATGCTGTAGGTTTTTTTGCTGTTTTGTTTTTTGTTGTTTTTCTTCATTATTTATTTGGTTGTTTTGTTTTCCATGTACACTTGGCTTTTTTTTTTCTCCATTTAAATAAATATTTAAATAATTCAATTAAAGAATAAATACAAGATTGTGAAAAAAATCAAAAGAAAATAGCAATGAAGTACACTGAGCCCTTTGCCTAAGGCTAGATAGGATTCATTTTCTAGAAGACAGCAAAAACCATATGCAAAAAAAACAACACAATGCCTAAATTCTGAAAGTTCTTCTGGAGCACAGTTGGCCAAGATTTTCTCTAAAGTCAGTGGAGAAAGAGTGGTACCTCCAGAGAGCTGTTTGTCCTACTGAAGATCAGTATCTCATTCTACTGATTATAGAGACAGCCTCGAAAATGCAGATGACCAATAATTGTTTTTCACTTAAGGTTTGTTTTAGATGCTTATCATCACAGACATCTAAGCAATTTGAAATGCTGCAGGCCACTGCATCTACCCTACTACTGAGATCCCAATGTCTGTAGATTTCCTGTAGGTGTTGCACTGAATCTGCCAGCGTCTTGCATATGTCCTTGGTAACCAAACATCTCAGATGGCATTAGATACCTGTGCTTAGGGAAAAGATTGACACATTAGTTATCGAAAATTTGTTGGGGTTAATCTTTGCTTTGGAGACATTTAGACAATTGCACCCTGAATGTCTGATAAACAATAAACAATTTGGATTTATTTTCATAAATCCTTTACCTGTAATTCTGATTAGGCTACGTTGTTCACTCTGCCATCATTCCACACATGGATAGATGGTATCTGTGTGTTTTGACCTCTCCTGTGTGCACTGGAGGCAACAGAACTAGCTTCCTTCTTCTCTCTCTCATGTTGCTTATTTGGATACTAAACTATTTGAGATGAGAATTACCTTTTACTATAAACTTGCACACAAGACATACTAGTTGAGGTTCCTCCTCTTGATTGAAAAAATGGGTGTATTATTGTTAAACCCATTAATATAGAGCTGGAAAACATATTAAAGTTACTTGAACAGAATATAGGCAGCTTTTATACTAGACCGTACTTTATTCTACATCTTTATTATGTTTCCATTAGGCTGACGAATGTAAATATTGTATTTACTTTTGAAATTATTAGCCTTCAGCCCCAGATAGTTTCATAGAATTACGTTGCTGGTGGTTTTGGCAGGACTAGTTCTAATGATTCTGGCTCAAACACAGGAAAAGATTTACAGGAAAATTATGTTTATATAATGTCTATCCTGCTGTTGTCTGGGTAGGAAGAAACCATGCTGCTATTGTCATGAACATCATTAATTAGGGGCTGTTCCACAACTTGCCTAGAATTTTTTATTAAGCATATGAACATATTTAATAAAAGATTAATGGATATCTAGCTATCTGAATTCACGTTAAGCAAGACAGGCCTTGGGACTCCATGGATTCTTCATATGGTCATCCTGAAGCAAACTAAAGATCACCCAATCCACTAGAAGTACCAATGACAGCAACAATAGCAAAATTATACGCTGTACATGGAACTGAGCAATTTGGCAAGTGATAGAAACAACTGTGAATGAAAGCATATTTTTCATTAAATAGTTTAAACTTAAATTCTCATGGTAAACATATAAAATTTCTTCAGAACAAAGCCTAGGAAAGAGAAGTATATAATTTTACCAGATACAAATACAATAGTTCCATGGATTAAGCAGAGATATTGATTTTATGGGGCATTTTAATATTGTCCAGTTTCATTTTAACTATCTCAATCTCAACTGGCATTTTTTCTCATCCTGCTGCAAAGACTAAGGTCTTAATATAAAGATAATAATCTGAAACAAGGAGAAAAGATTATTGAGTTGTTTAATTGCTTAGCTTCCTTACGTTAAACTTGAAGCAATTGTTTGCAGCCTCTACTTAGCTGAAGGTTGGCTGCTTCTTTTCAGCCAGGTATTTTTCCACCTCTGTTGGCTTAATGAAACACTCACAATTCTGCCTGTCTTATATCCTTGCATCAGGGTTACAACAGCAATCCTACAGCAACAGGTTTAGGAAGTTCTGAGGTGAAGTACCTATCTAATCTCCTGAGGAAAAACAGCAGCTTTATAAACTTTTGCCGTCTTCACTTAAGGGAAATCATGAAAACATATTGATAATGCTCCTGTGCACAGGTTATGTTCTAAAAGGCCTAAAGCCCTTGGGATGCAATGAGAAGAGATAGAGGGTCTCATAAAAGATCTTAAATAGCCCTCTGACTCAGGCAGAGAGTGTAAATAAAATGTGGCGCTTCTCTGTCTGCAAACTGAGATATGCGTGATTTTTTTAAAAATCATTTTCAGAATCACTGATATAATGAAAAGTTTTCCATTGAATTCAGCATTCTCTAAACCACATTCTCAAAATGAGAAAAAGAAAAAAACCAAAATGAACTAGGCTATGTTTTAAAGTTACTGAGAACCATACCCACAGATACATACTGAGATGCATTTTAAGAGTACTGAGACACCTGTCAGAATGGTATGCATCTTTTGATTTGTTTAAAAACAACAACATGGGACTTGTAGCTTAAGTGTCATTAGATTTGCATACTACTTTGAATACTCAAGGAGCTTTGAAATGAGATCTGATCTCCTAAATCACTCAGGCAGTTCTGGAAATGGTTGCTTCTTGTTCTTTCCACTGGGACGTGGGTGAAGCCTGGTTAGTCAACACAAATGGCTGCAGATCCCACAGCATTCTGTCAGCACCCACCTCCTGATGCCCATCTAGGTCAGTGGTTCAGTGCTGCCTGGATCCTCAGTCATTCTTTTAACTGCTGAGCTCAACACCATGTCTTGATTTTTCACTATAAGCCCCCATGTTGTTATCATGCTTGGTTTATGAAATCTAATTTATTGTGTAACATAAGCCTCACTGACTATTGTAACACAAGCTGGGTATTTAAGAAAATGAATTGATAATTATTGATAATTACGTGCAGCAGTGCTTTAGGAAATGTGGATTGTTTTCTTTATCACTGCTAAATGCTATTCAAGAAATTTAGCAGGCGCTAATTTTAATTAAAATAATGTTATTTAAGACTAATAAGATACATGAATAATAATATTTTTCTGTCATTAACAAAATGCATAAACTTTTGCACCTGATCTTTGAACAATCTTTATTTCAGATGTGCTTTTGAGACATAACATGGTACCACCTATTAATCTGATTAATAACCTAGCATATTTAGTTTTATTTGATTTCTTCATTTTTGCACAAAATAGTCAGTTCTCTTGTTGGTCAGAAATATGAGATACTTTGGAAGAAAAAAGAAAAAGAACTAATTTCAGACAAATGCTTCCACAAGATCATTTCATAGACTTGTGCCTGTCCTATTTCCAATGACTTAGCAATTACATTAACTTTTTGCTGGCTCTCTTGCATTGCTGGACAGGCTGATAAGGTTGATTAATAACAGTGATGTTGTTCATCTAAGCCATACTCCAGCAAAGCATTTCAGAGTATGAATACCTTAAACATGTCTATACTTAACTAAAATCAATTCAACTGCTCATAAGATCACTTTTATGCATGCTCTGCTGGGCTAAGGCTGCAATTACCACACTGCTGGAATGAAGCTTAGTAAACCAAATTGGGGAACTGTCTCTGTGAATAAAGCTAATAATTTGAGAAATTGTTATATAAATCGTAAATATAAGTTGACTAGCGTTTGATTATCCCTATCATTTTAGAGAATGGTATTAAAAAGCCTTTTCATAATTGGCTGAGTCATAATTCTTGGCTGACTCTTGGGAAGACTTCACACATAGCTCACTTCAGTGATGTTTCAGGTGATGCCTGTCCTCAGTCTTTTGGCCTTTCTTCATTTTTCCTGTCTTTCTTATCACTCTCTCTGGCAACCTGCAGTGTAGTACAGCTCAAAATCCCACTCTCTTCTGAGACCTCTAAAAAGATCTGTTGCTATTCACTGTCTCAGAATGGAGTTACCAGACCTAATGCTTTACTTCATGAGAGTTGCTCAAGAGAGAACACAACTTACTGACTTGCTTACCTCAAGGAGAGACATGGCAAACCAGGACCCGACAGTGCTTTATGGGCCTCCTACCAGCATCTCTTCCTCAATTTTACAGAGTTCCCTTTACATCTGTCTTTATCTTGTGCATTGATCAGAATTCACTGAATTCTTCTGAGCTTCCAAGCTACCATACATGGATCTGGTGTACTTAAACAAAGAGCAAGCTTAGCAGCAGCTAATGAATGTGTTAATTCTGCATCATGAACTACAGAGGATGTAGGAACTACATGACGAATACTGAACAGCACATAGGTAGGAAATTTCTTATTAAATATTATTATAATTTGGATTAAATCCCATATTTCCATGAATTTAATTTTACAGTACTGACTATGCTCTGAACATACTCCTTTTCATGTTTTTCTTCTCATATGCTTCTGTTCCTCCCTGAACTGACTTGTAACTTAAAACAAGGCTCTTGAATTTCACACAAATATGTAGTAATATAAAGCATGTAACTCAAACAGCTTAAAGATAAATGGAAAAGCAGAAATTATTTTCACTATAAGGGGATTGGACACTGTGGAGATTCGTCAGTCTTGCTCCTTCAGTGAATGTAAAGAACAACATTAGAATCTGGACTTAATGTCATATTAAATACTGGGTTTCAGTCAGAGGGGAACGGAGAGAGCTAACAGAGAAGGACTCATAGTATTACTAGTGTTCTTCAACATACAGACTGTAATGAGATACTTTCCTTTGACTTTAATAGAACTTAGCTTTACATGCATATTTTTAACCATAAAATTACACCCTCCAACCAGCTCTACCTGTAATTGATAAACTGTCAGAATGACTACAAAACCAGTAAGATCATCATATCTATTATATTTCTGAAGTAATCTATGGCTTAATTTTTGTTTGGATTTAGACAGTTGGGTAAGCATTACAAATAATGTAAGCTGGAAAGCTTCAGAAAAAAAGTATAAGCTTCCTTTTGTAGGAAACAGGTAACATGGCCACTCTTCCTCTAGATATCTTCTGTTATCTCTTGATGTTTGTTTCTCAGTGGGCATGCTCCCTTGAGTTAGAATAATATCAACATGGGTCACATTTTTAATCTAGGGAAGTGGAGGAAGAACATATGTTCTTACTTCATGTTCCAGTAGTTACAGAGATGTTCATAAAGTTCAGAGTCTGAATGCCATTGAAACCTGAGGCTTCTGTCTTCTGCATGCATGACTCAGGGGTCTGAATGCAGTAGCAAAGTAGGGTTTTGCTCCACAGAACCCCAAATGTTGTGACACTGTCGATAGGATTTTTATTTACAGATAGGGGAAAATGGAAGAAGTAAAAAGTCTTCTTATGAAGTGAAGTCAACTTCTGTCCCTTTCACTACATGTTGTCTTTTAAAGTAAAGTTGCCAGGATAACAGATTTTCCTTTTTTCCAGAGAAAAGCCTGCAAAGTTCTTTTAACAGAAGAGTGACCTCCTTTAGAGTTTATGTGATTGAAAACACTTTTAAATAAACTACATTTCACTCCATCACAGCTCATTATATTTCTGTTTTATTTAATTTAGAGCAGTGTGGTTTGTAATCAATGAAGTTCCTTAGCTGGAGAGAAGAAGGTTTAAGCTTCAGAACAAATACACAGCATTTTTTCATTTCCTTAATCCTGTGCTGTAGGTGGTCAGTTCCAATTGCTGCATTTGGCACTGGAGATTTGTTTATTTTAAAGCCAAGTAAAACAGACAGAGAAAAGCTAAATTGAAAAATTGAATTTAATATGGTAAGTATTACATTGCAGTTTATGTAACATCAATGTTCCCTAGAGTTATATATTATCATTGTATTGTTCTTTGACACAGACTGATATGAACATGAAAAGATTAAAGTACAGGTAGAAACATTAGGTTTACTCTTGGGGAAAAAGCCTGAAATATGGTATAAAATTAATCTGGCTAAGGAAGAGGCTTCTGCAGAGCTGTGATGCTGCAGTGACAGTGGCATCATGGTTGGTAGAGTAATAATTCACAATCTGAGACAATGATGTCAGGACTAAATTATTTGTAGTTGTTGGTTTACTACTGGCATATACTACTTAACTTCCTTCACGGGAAAACAGAGAAGAGGTTAGATAGGGACAGCAGTTTTTAATATCATTATATTGTGTCAGGTGCACAATGACAAGGCCATATTCAGTGACATCTAACTCAGTAGACAGTTCAGTGATGATATCACAGAATCCCAGAATCATGGGGTCTGAAAGGGAGACAACCAAGCAGGAAGAGCAAACAGAGCAGTGCAACAGTTAGCTGCTGTTATGGCCTAGAATCCCTCTAGGAAAGAAACTACTACTTTTTTTTTCAGCAGTGCACTGGCTTCTCTTCAGGTCATTAATATTCATACAATTAATGTTGTGAGGGTGTCTGTGGCCCTTCTTGAACTTTATAAATTCTGCACAACATTCCAGTTTGTCCTATGCTTTGTTAGGGGCATATTTTAATGGCTTTGGATGGCCAACCCCATATGCGTATAAAACTACATTAATCTTTTTACTCTGGTGTAACCATGACTCTTCCAGGGGTTGAGAACCAAAAGCAGAGCTTCCTTTTTTTTTATGACTATCATACCAATAAGTAGACTTCTAACAGACAAGCACAGTGCTTAATGTACTCTACCAGGTGAGTTCTCACTAATCAGTTCTACTGAAAAACTGGGAAATTTGGAATTAGATTCTTCAGTGCAATTTCCTTGTAATTACCTATATTTGAAGCGTTTGTATGTAACTAGGGAATTATCCTGCTTTCAAAGAAAAACAACAACTCAAACTCTCTCTGCCTACTGCAAAGGTCAGAGTTTCAACAGCATTTTCTCTCTTTGCATTTAGGCAGCTGTAAGCCCAAGAAAGGTCTAATGAGGTAATGGAAAATTGAGCCTGGCTTTTTTTTTTTTTAATAAGAAGGCCTGTAGGTGGTTCCTTTCCTGGATTTTGGATGTCTGTCTCACAGATATGTAACTGTTTAGAAAATTCATAAGCTGGAAAAAAGATAAAAATAAATCTGTCCAAATTTACTATCACTAATAAATGTTACTCTTATTTCCAGATTTACACCAGCAGAACTATACATGTTATTCCATATTTATAATATCATCTTCTCAGATACTACTTTTCTTTAAAACCAAGAGTTAAGTCTGATTACTTTGAATTTGAAGACAGAAATTCTCATTATGTTCAAAGAGAGGAAGTTTAGGCCTAAGTTTTCTTTCTTTTACTTTTTTTTTCCCCCGTGAATTATTATTAAAATGTTAAGTGTTATAAAGCTTTTATTTTTTTGACATCTAAGCAGAATAAGTAGATGAGTGAAAGATTTTTCCAGTCAGCTTAGAAAAATGCTTGTCTTTTTAATATCTAAAAATGACAGCTTTGCAGTTCCACTCTCATTTTATCCATCATTTTTAATTGCAGAATAGAGTGCTACTTCCTCAACTGCTTCTAACTTCTGTCGTCATATATTCTACTGCAAAAATGTGGAAAAGATACTATGCAATGCTGTTTAATTCTTAAACTGCCTGTATTGAATTTTTGCCTTTTGGAAGCTGATATTTCTTTTTATCCCTTACTCTACCTGTGACTGATAGCTTTCCTAATGGATATAGTGACAACAAGAACAGAGATAATTAAAATTATGATATTAGGTAATATAAAAAATGATATTAGGTAATATTAAAAATGTGAAAATTCATCATGCTTTTATATTGAAGAGCTCCCTGTGCTGGCTGAACAAAGAATGCTATCTTCTTTTGGTAAAATTTGAACAAAATGCTTGTGCGGGAGTTTGGGCAAATTATCATCCTGAGGAGAAACATATATCTCCAGAAATCTTCAGCCCCTTGAAATATAAACAGCAGCTAGCACATGTGGAGCAGCATTTAAAAGTCTCCTCTCTCCCCTACCCAGCATCAAATGACTTTGGAATTTAAGCTTGAAAAATGAGAAGCTGCAATGTTTAAGGAAAAATCACTACAGCATAGTTCAGGGAAAGAAATACTGAGAAATACAGAGAGAAACTCACACTTCAGAATTGCTTTTCTGAATCAAATTCACAGTGGCTGATGAGGTGGCCACATATGAGTATTCATTACAGATAGCTTGTTGGTATGTAATGCAAAGGGGCAAATGTAGGGATTGCTGGAGAGGAAGAGACAATCACATTTATGGCTACGACACAAGTTTGCTTCTGCTGCTTTAGATATGCAAGTTTTATATGCTGTTTTAGACTCTGCAAAAGGGTGAACCCTCTTACTGATGACAGGAATTACTGAGCACAGTAGGAGTTCTCTGGAGACAGCCAAGGGCTTATTTCCATTGTGCAGACAGAATAGGCTGGAATGGTGGTTAAATAGGGCACAGTGTGTTACAGAGGCTACAGTGACTACTTCCAACTCGCTCACTGTCGCAGAGAATCTATGACAAGAGAAGGAGCAACTAAAAACAATCATGCAGACACACTAGCTTGTCCCAAGACAAACAGAAGTTCAACATTCATATGCCAGAGTAGACATGAAAAGAAATACAAAATACTTCATTGAAATTAATAAATATCTGTACTCCCTTTGTATTCATATTGGTGGTACACATCTATGGTGCTCTTATAGTGAGTTAATTTTTTGTCTTTTGTGGTTTTGATGGCAGAAAACATTGATAAATTGAAATATAATTGCATAGATTGTTCCTGTTGTCAAGATACACTATTTTGATTTGAACTTGCTTAGCTATTATGTTATCAGAAATGGATTATTGTCATTTTTTTTGTTTATCTTATCTTTAATGCAAGTGTTTTGAATTAGGAGTATCTGCATCACCTTGTCCCTGTATTTTCATGTTGATTTAATGTTGTTGAATGCAACTTTGTGTACTTGGACAAGGACCCTGTACCAAAGGCTGAGATTAGAATTAGTGGCTGCGCTGTGAGCAAGTCTCCTGAGCAAGTCAGTGCACATATATGAGGTGACTGATATCTGAGGCTGCGGGCATTCTTTATGAGAATTTCCCACTTACCGTCTCTCCAACAGACTGCAGAGCAATTCATACATTTCACGTAGGCTCTAGGCCTAGCACATTGGTTCTCCTCTGTTCTTGGGAGGAAATCCATGCAAGCTTTGCTGTTCCATTGACATCATATTCCTCTCCTTTCTTCTTAGTTCAATTTCTATCTGATGCCAACTCAAAGTACATGGAAAAAAGAATAGACATACCTTCCCAGTGGAGAAATGTGAAGAATTGAAAACATATGCAATTGAGAGCTTTGTTGGAATGATTTTTCCCAAAGCTTCTTCTTCATTCAGCTCATCTCAGTTAATTTGCAAATCTAGAGGTCCACCTTGAGTACAGTACTTAAAGAAATGTGAAACCCGTCTGTATATATTGGTCTACATTTCAGTGACCTCTAATCTGAAACGACACAGAGAAAATGGATCCTAACCAAATGATCCTTCTCAGTTGCACACAACATTGTGCTACATACAAGTCTCTTAAACCTTAAAATAGTTTCATCAAAAGTTTGTCAATATTGGGAAAAGTTCATTTATTCACACTTTCAGGTGTGCATTTTCTTGCTTCTGTTTCTTGACCCTAGTGGTTTAATGGGAATGTATACATTTGTCATAGGAGTACTCCAGTCTGGAGGCTCAGAGACAAAGACTTACTATGAGCATTATGAGACTATCACTTCAAGCAATTGATTTAAAAACTTGGCAGTATTTTCTATCTTTGAAAATCTAATGTAATGACCAATCCTAGGAGACCTGTGGCTGACCAATGATTCTTGTTATGTACTATCTGGTGTCTTGATTTGTTCATCTTCATTATAAACCAAGAACTTAAAACAGGGCTCAGAGGCAGCCAGTTTCTCAGCGGATAGTGGCATCAACACAAGCCTTGAAGTTGCAGAGCTAATTGACACAGTTTATATGATCTTAATGGATCACCTAATGATTTCTGAAAATAAAATACATGAATTTATCAGCACTGTAATTGCAGTAGATCTTTCCAGGATCCTCAATTTACTTTTTCAGTGTGCTTTCCCATTAGCAAAGGTAGATTCTAAAACCTGCTACAGATTGAAGTCAGGAAAAAGGAGTCCTCCCGGATTCAGTGCTTGAATCAAGCCATAGTGGGTGACGACAATAATAGGAGTAATATATTCAGAGGGACCAAAACAGCCATGAATAAAGTTGTAATACCATTAACGATGGCTTTTCCCTCTACAGTATTTGCACTTCGAAAATAAATGATTTTGCTTTTTTGTATTAGCTTTTTTTCATACTGTACATAGCATGGAAATCCTTGACAATTCTGGTGGAGGGAGACATGTCTTCATAGTTTGGAGGATTTGCAAATTTTTGGATAAACTTTTACTCATTTTCATATTTCTCATAAATGTCCCTCAGTTTCTGTTATGGAAGCCCTCTGGAATCCTCTAAATAGCCTGGTATACTCAGTGTCATGTATAGGGAAATTTTCATTCATTCCTGTTTTGAAAATAAAGAGTATTACATTCCATTTTGTAAATAACTTTTACGAGAATCTTAGACTCATTTTAGACTTCTACCCCTGTAGTAGGGGGAAGAGTGAATTAACAGCCATTCATGGAATTTTTACTTATTTGAAAGATGTGACTGAGAATTACCCAACATACATTTTATCAAGAGCAGATGCTATTACTATTATAATGATTCTTGCTTGCTTTCCTGCTGTCTTTGCTACTGTTTTGGCGTGTAGTGTTCAGCGTCAAATGCAGTAGCTTGGGTATTTTACATCAGTCTCAGGATATTGAGTACTCTCAATTCTCAAAATCAAGAAAAAGTCATCTTATTTCCCACTTATGTGTTTATTCTAGAATTATTTAATTATTCGTAAGACCTATCATTGCTGTACTCTATGATATTGAGACGTCACTCTCTATGATACCTTGTACTTTGGATAATATTTGGACCCAGTAGAAATAAGCAGAGTATTATTACCAAAACAGTTATCTTCCTTATTTTACATCAATCATATTATAGAGAAGAAGTCTTCCAGAAGCGTAGGATAACAAAGAATGACATTTACTGTGAGCATTTTGTATCACAAGTCCCAGCAATTTCAGCATACCTGTTAATTGCTTCCTCCTCGATGAACTGCTGTTGTCTCATTGTGCTCCTGCACAATGATAATTACTTTCCTCAGGATAAAGAACTTATTTCTATGTTTAGCATTTCTAAAAAAGATAAACCAAAGTTATTTTTCTAATGTAGTCAATGGATTTGTTATGATAATGTGTTTAAAATTCACTGTAAGTCATTTTGTTGATGTAGGTATTATGACATATCCTATAAATGAAATTGTATTGTATTGTAAAACTGTCTAGTAGATCAATAGATGTTATGAAGGACCAAGCTGATTTATTTCACTTTCCACTTTAGTGAAAAACTAACTAGTCTGAAACCAGAGTATACGAGGGCTGCTCTGGAAGTAATACCTCCTATTTTATTACGTTGGCCTATGCCATCAGAGGCAGGTGCTGGTGGTATGGCAGCAGAGGTTGAACCTTCTCACCAGTATTCTGTTACATTTTGTTGCTGTGTGACAGATGGTAGCAGAGGGGCAGCCTGACAGAATGGTGTCTGATGTGGAAGTGCATAAGAAGCAAAGGTGTGGAAATGAATTCCTCCATGTGAAACAAATGTCACCCACTGACAGTTATTGGTGCTTGCTGAACATTTATGGAGACCCAGCTGTGAATGTGAGCGCACTGAGGAGGTAAGTAGTGAGTTTCAGCAGTGGCAACGGTGATGCAAAAGACAAACCATGTTCCAGGGGGCCATGAAGAACTGTCACACCACAAAATGAAGAGTGTCTCAATCAGCTCATCTACACAAATTGGTGAATTATGACCAGGGAACTGTGTACAGAGCTGAATATTCAATTGCATTGGAAATAATCTTGGCAACGCTGGAATTTCACAAAGTTTGTCCAGATGAGTCCCACAAATGCTCACACAGGCACAGAAAGAACACCATATGCAAATTTGTCAGGACCTATTGAACCAATATGAGGCTAAAGATGAGAGTTTCCTGGATAGTATCATTACTGTTGATGAGCTAGAGTCAAATTGGCCAGAGAAGAAGACAGCCTTTCTCCCACAACACAATAATGCCAGGCCCCATACCAGTTTGAAGACAGTGAAGCATGTTGCCAGTCTTGGTTGGACTGTCCTACCACATTCACCACATAGTCTGGATTTGGCATGTTCTGGCTTCTATCTGTTTGGGCTGATGAAAGATGGACTGCATAGGCAACATTTTCCTAGCAATGATGCTGTCGTAGCATCTGTGAAACAGTAGGTCACCTCTGCTGGTGCAGAATTTTTCAAGCACAAAATGCAATTTCTTGTTCATTGCTGTCAAAAATGCATAGCTAATGGTGGTCATTGTTGAAAAATATTTTTTTTGTAGCTGAGAATTTGCTCTATCAAATAGTTTTATTGTGCTCTTTGTATCTGTTGTAGTTTCCATGGAAATAAATAGGAGGCATTACTTTTAAAGCAAGCCACATCTACTTGAAATAATCTTTGAAGAAAGATTTTCTTCTTGGAATAAGGTTAAAAAATCAAGAAAAAGATAGAAGATAGTTGAAGGCTTAATAATAATTATCTCCCTCTAAAACTTTACAGGATAACCATTTTTCAGAAGCTGAAGAAATATATGAGCGAAGAAGAGAGGTTGATACTGCAGCATTGGAACCAGGTACTATAGCTCTTTGTGTGTTAGTGCTGAGACTGTTAACTTCTGCTAGAAACAGAGCAGGCTAGGGACTGAAACCATAATCACATTAGTGGTTTGTTGTTGTTGCTTCTCCTGTATGTGAAATGTGTGCACACGTACACGTATGCTCATCATGTCTGAATTACAGTGCAGCCTGATCTAACCTAGCTGTTAGTCATTATTCTTGTAAGTGCATCTATAAGATAATATATACACTGACTGTTTGGTCAGCTATTTAAAACAGACAAAAAAATAAAATTGAACCAACATTCTGTAAATTAAACAAATAGTTTAAGATACCTGAGCCATACGAAAAGTAGTTACTCTTATTTACTCTTATTTATTCTTAAATTTGAAAGAGTTCACTGTGACGACCAAGAAACTTTAAAAATTGTGCCAGAATTTGATGTCCAGTTAACCTCAAGGCATGATTGTTGGGGCTTTTAGTGTAATAAATGTGAATACTTTTGCTGGTTAAATGTAGAATCCATTTCTCATATCAGGTCAGGCACACTGGTAATTACATAGTCAAATAGCTACGCGAAATCTTTTGTATGTCGCAGGTATGTCTTCCCATGCTGTGGGCACAGTTAGCTGGATGATTAATTGGACAAATTTTAAATATTTGAGCTATAGTTACTGTATGTGGCCAAAGACTGCCACTAAATGGCAATGGAATGCCCCATCCCTGGAGGCATTCAAGGCCAGGCTGGATGTGGCTCTGGGCAACCTGTTCTAGTGATTGGCAACCCTGCACAGAGCAGGGGTGTTGAAACTAGATGATCATTATGGTCCTTTTCAACCCAAGCCATTCTATGATTCTGTGATTAAATTACATGCTAGATTGGCATGCTATTGATACAGATTGATGTAATGCAATAATTATGACTGAAAGAAAGATAATTCCTTTTTAAACAGCTCAATTTTCAGATCTCTTAGGTTGAGTGTTTGCCTCATAAATAATTCAAAGTTAGATAAAGCATTTGCAATTTCTCTATACTGTGGCAGCACTGTGATAAACATACAGTTCTTGGTAAGTCATGGGATACTATGTTTGCTCTGAGATGGCCTGCACTTTCCATTTCAGAAAATGGTTTGTTGGCATTTGGAATGAATGGAGAACACTAATTCATACCAGGAAAGTACTGAATTTAGTTACTTAGTGAGAAGACACCTTGTAGCTCTTACTTATGTGCAAATCCATACAAAGTAAAGTGCTTTTCAAGAATTTTTTTCAAATTTTAGCTATTTCCTGGAGTTGCAAGGGAATGGAGAAATGAGGAGTCTTCACAGATCTTTCTTGTGTGCCCAAGCAGCAGAAAGTGCTGCAGAAATTGACTTCAGAAAGTTAAGTATTAAGGTTACTGTATCCTGTATTTACTATTTTTATATCCACGGTTGTGAGCTAAGTTTTTTTTTTTTTTTGCCTGTCCACATCCATGCTGCCTACAGAGCTTTCCAGTTGCCAGGCTGTGCTTAATGTGTTATTTTCCCATTGAGACATCTGTGCTCTCTGTCACATCTCCATTGTCTCTTTTCAGTAGTGTATGATCCCCATCTCTGGCTTTCCTGAATGTCAAAGACCTCCCTTCCAATTATTTATGTAGTATTTAAAATACCTCCCTCAATAATTTTGACTTCACCAGCCTGACCCCTTTGAACCACTATTCGCCCTTGGTTTATCAAATCAGGTTCAGCCTTCCTGACTTAGGACATCTTAATTCTTCCTTTCTGCATAGTGTCTGTTTCTGTCTCCTATATTGAGATTTATTAAAATTATTTAGACATTTTAAGATTAAAGCACATTTCTGGTTGAATGTTCAAAAACAGTGACTAACCTAATTCCCACTGAGACTAACAGTCACTCATTCTCCTCATTAGCTTAGCAAGAGGACTTAAGAGTCCAGCATTGCAGATTGTCTCCAGGCTTTTATTCCTGGTCGTCTTCTCTTTCTCTGTTGGGAGCTTAGATCCTTCCTCTTCTAAGGACAAGGAAATTAGTGTCATCCAGACTGTGGAGAAAGTTTGCTGAAACTTGGACCACTGTTCTACCAAAAAATTTCTTTCTTCCATCTCCAACACAATTTTTTAGGGTTTTCCAACTAATCCAAATAATGAACATATTATAAAGCCACAGAAACTGCTTCAGGCCAAAGATGGCAATTACAGCTGAGAGCTAGAGCTAACTGGAAGGCTTCCTATTTTTTTTTTTTTTTCATTTTCCTGTGGCTTTGAAGATCCTTTTGTGTCACTCTGGAATGAAAGCCAAGTGCACAAAGACTTTTGGCAAAAATGGGACTTTGGCAAAATATTCATGTTTGGCTCAAGAAAATGGTTTCCTTCTACTCTCATCTTCTAGGAAGCCTATTGTAGAGCTTAGAAATAATCCTGTCAGAACTTCATCAAAGTCAGTATTTGTTTTCAAAACATTCAAGTTTTGGCATAGTGTTGGAGAAGAAAATATTTAATTGAAAATTTTCTGACTAGTTCCATAAATGTTATTACATTAATTAGGTACATAAGTAACAGTAGCTGAAGTAGCTATGTTTACACACATTGAGTCATCTGAAAGATTATGAAGTCAAACAGGTCTCAAGGGTTGGCTGAGTAAGTGTCATAAATTTTAGTAACCCTTGGTCTTGATGCTCATTAGAACACATCAGTGAACAAAACTAATTGAAACATCAGGAAACGGTCAAAACACAAATGAAAAACATTAGCAAAAAAATTGAAAACATTTTTATTAATTTAGAATGATACATTAGGGCAAGTGGCAAATTAAATTGCTATCCAAGTCCTGACACAGTTTTTTATTTGAAACTATAACGTGATTATTTATCAAATGAATTAATTCTATGTTGATGGTAATATTAGCTTTTAAGTAACACGTAAGGACCTAAAAATAGTTTAATACAAGGCTTTAGGGTCATCATCCTAAGCCCTCCAATATTATTGAAATCAGGAATAGTTCCAGTGAATATAATTATGTTATATTCATGATATGATAAAGCATTTATAAATGAAATCAAATATAGAGTTTTTTGAGGTTTTTATACTTTATCTGATTAGCCTACTATCTCATATGAAAGTAATCAAGTCGTCTGAATCTTACTCATGCTGAGTGAAGACATATTGGATATTCCTGAGCCAGTTACTTTTGTACTAATACACAATTTCTTCTGTAGTTTCTTTCTGGTTTTGTGTGCGTGCCTGTGCATTTATTTCATATGTCTAAGATCCTCTCTCTATATTGGTATTTCTCTACTGAATGACTGGGACGGCATATGATGGTGCTATGCAAAATGAATAGAAGTAAGTTAGCCTGAAGAAATTGGTAGGATATGGCAGGAACTCCAAACTCAGTCCTTTTGTTTGCTTTCTGTTCTTTTGAAACTAGTTCCTTGTGACGTATTTGAAAATATATATTGCAATACAGTTTTTCTCTACAGCATGCAGTATCAGAGAATCACTCCTGATGTAGAGCTGTCCTTTCAAACTCGCAGAGTGGATTTGTAGTTTCTTAGACATCTTTTAAATTGTTGGTATCTAGTGTGACCGAATATGCTGAAATACCTTGTAAATAATGCTATTTTCTAATCCACTGTGATTCTCTGGTTCTCTCAAGGGTCATGCTCATATTAGTGAAGGCTAAGGAGAACACCTTTGTGTGACTAGCAGAGATAGTCCTTAACAGACTTGTCAAGTCTTAAGCACTATGCATAAATGCTGAGGCACCTTGTCACATCTGATACCTTCAACTCAAGTTCTGCTGCAAAGCCACTGCCTTCCTCCTTCTTCAGGACCATGCAGGCCAGACATGGCTCCTCACATCACTTATGGAGAGCTGGCTCCTTGGCTGCAGTCATCTGGCAAACTCTTGTGACAAAGAGAACCTCACATATCAGATTAAAAATTGCATAGAGACCAGTCACACCATATCTCCTGCCCCCAGGACAATACAAACATAGCCTCCGAGAACTCTACAGAATCTAACTTTGTAGAGAAATATTGAGTAGCTAGCACAATTGAAAAAACTTTCTGAAGTGTGCAATAACATATAATTTATAATTCTGTCCCTCCACCAGTCTAAACTAACCATGTGCTGTTGAGAGTGAAGTCTAAATGGAATTAGCTCTAACAATACTTTGTAGAGCATAGTTTCAGATTAATTTATATGATATGATGATGACAATAAAGAAGAGACTGACCAAAGTCTTCAGAAATCTTGTGTTGAAATAAGAGAATATATTTCCATTTTAATAATTGTTGATATGGTCAATGTCAGCTTCTTTATACATTAAGGGTATGAAAGTCTGTCTTGTGTGATTAGTCATTAAGCACATTCATTGAAGTTACGTGGAGTCCATGATATCAGTGGAGCACTGGTAGCTGTAGGGCTTAGCTTTGACCAGGTTTAAGTTTTTTTTTTAATTTGAATATGTTGGAGTCTAAAATAAGAATAATCATTTTTACTTTCCTTATTCACTTCATTTTATAGGGGCTTAAGTGAAACTAGGTGAATCAGGCCCTTTGTGTAATATATATTTTACATGATTTCCAATGAAGGATATTTCCGAGTAGGAGCTTGAGCTAAAAAAAAAAAGATTAACTTAATTTCTCAGCAGAGACGGTAGAATTCCAATTGCCCACCTGAATAAACATATAATTTTATCATTTTTACAGTGTTTCTGTGCTGCAAGAGCACAAAAGTACAGATACCTCTCATGAGTATGTAATAAACAGAAAATAAGCTACCATACCCTTTTCAAAAGAACTAATCAAGTACTAAAAGGAAAATTAATGTAAATAAAATATTGATTAAAAACTAAAAGGATTTTAATTATATTACTTTCAGAAATAATTTAATTTAACCTAAACAGACAACTAAGAGCAGATATTTTGCCTTAGCGTTTTTCAGATTGCTAATTAAAATTTCTAGGAGGATATTCAAGTTTAGTGACTGGATTTTAAAGATAAATAATGTTTGCTTCTTTTCGTAATAGTTTTATGAACGTTTACGTAGTGCCAAAATTTAATACTGCATGCACATTTTAAAAAAAAAATCAGATATCATGGATGCTCTGTGCAAACACCATGGGTATCAAGCACTTCTTAATTAAGAAAACTTGAAAATTAAGTGTTTTAGGGTTAAATATCTGTAATGTGTTTGTTATGTAGATTTATATCTACATTGTTTATGGAATTCTTTGGAGATAATTGCTTTTTGGTAAGATAAAAGCAATTATAGTGATAGAGCTCTCTTTGTGCTTCCGTTGCCACTGAGTAGCAATTTTACAATTTATCTGAAAAGAGATGAATCTGATTCTTTATTCTCTGCTGTAATGACTTGATCCAAAACCCAGTGAAGTAAATGGAAATTACTCATCACTCTATAATTTTGTATAGCATTTGGCTTTCAGTGCCACTTCCTACTTTACATTGTATTATTTATTAGACTGCTGATCACTTACATATAAACCACCAAATGGAATGGGAATGCAATAATGAAGAAGCACATTTGGAAAATTTCTACGAAGAATCTTTTACAACTACAGATTCTTTACAGAATATTTAGGCAAGCTGTTCAGAATTTAATTAAGCTCCTTTAATCTTCTTTAGATGCAGAGTGCTAAATTAAAGAGAAAAGGATGCTGTTGAGCTACCTATCCAAACACCTTAGACAAAAAAGATAGAATTAACATTTCTTAACATTAGATTAGGGAGCAGTATCAGAAAATCTCCTTTATGCCAAGACAGAGGGCTAGAACATGCCATGGGGACATGACAAGATTCAGAACCACTCTGAAGAAAATTGTGACACAGAAGAATCATGTATCCCATTAACCAGTGCTTCCTCTCCTGGGCCAACATGTGTACACATCATAGAGCATGTGACATACAGTTTCTATGCAATTTGAAACATTTCCTAAAAATTATGCAATGGACGTCTGTGCTACAAGTCTCGCTTTGTCTGTCCTGTCCTTGCAAATTTTGATTCAGTTTCATCCAACTTTTCAACCAACTTGTCAAGAAGATTGGGGGGGGTCTCAAAATATGAAAATCAGAAGAGACAGAAAATCCCATAGAGCCCCTAATAATCTGCAACACACTTTCATGAGTTACTAAATAGAGAATCTGTAAAGTGCTGCAATGTTGCAACAGCAGCCTATGCAAAGCTTTGGTTTGGTATCACTTCTTAACACTAGAAACTTGGAAGCACATATCTGAGGAAACCAGGCTTCACTACACTGTTGGTTTTGGAAATAATTCCTTTTAAGAGATGAATAGTAATTTACACATTATTGGATTATCTAATCAACATGAAAATGATTTTACTTGAACATAGGGAATCTTAGAGTTTGTCCTCCTCCATAGGCTGCTGTCAGAGATGGGTTATTAAGCTTGATGGACTTGAACTGATATGGTTGCTCCTCTGTTCCTTTGGCTTAGTCATGAACAAATGAAAACTAATTTTGGCCACTCAGCATTCTGCAAACCATACAATCCTCTGCACATGGTAATTCTGCAAGAGTAAGCTTTAAAAACGAAACTCTTGTTCTCTGTAGGCACTAGAGATGCAAATTTGGTGGGACAGAATCTGAAGGCTATCTATCTCCTCAGCTGCCCTTTCTACAATGTAATATTTCCTTTGCACTTACTTTGAAGTGGTTGTTTTTAAGCTCAGTTGTGTACATACAAAATGATCTCTGAGGATGAAAGGTAATATGAAACTAAAGAAAGACTTTGAAACATAATGCATGAAAGAGGAAGGAAAGTAGAAGAGATGCACTGTCATTCACCATTAATCATTTCAGCTGGCTACACCTATGTTAAAAATGCATGTGCATGTATTTACACAATACACAATCATGCAAAGATGCAAAAAGTACGCTGACTGCATGTTTGTTATGTACATTGAGTGCATGTGAGGCTACAACAGAAGTAAATGAGAATGACACTGAAACATGAGGTGTAAGCTAAAGGGAGTGTTCGAACTGCTGGATGTTCAGTGATGTATGGAGCTGACATTTGCAAATCTAAGTTATATATTCTGTTTTCATTTCTTGACCCTGTCTGTAAAGCAATCCTTCCACCAGACAGGGAAAAGGAAGAAGAGACATAATCCTGAGAGGTAAACTGCACTTGCCTTTCTTTAGTGGGCCCCAGTCTACCCTTTTAACCTTTGTCTACCTCCCTTTGTCTAAGCTTTACATATTTGAAACTTGGAAACATAATAATATATTACATATACTTAATTCATTATCAAGAAAACTTTTATTCCTGCAAGTCCCTAACTACTGCTTCTTATTTCACATCCACTAATACCAAATGAATATTGCTGTAAACGGATCTTAACCCAATTCAGTATCTTTTTTTCCATTAAAATCAAAGGCAATTGGGCACTTATTTCTCTTAATCTGGACAGCAGCTTCCACTAAAATATTAAAAGTTTTTTGATCATTTACTACTACTCCTATATGTATGACTATATTTAGTCATAACTATTATCCTTTTCCCTATCTCAGTAAATGGTTTTATCTCAACCCACAAATTCTACTTTTTTTCCTCTGATTCTCTCCCCCTTCCCACTGGGAAGGGAGGGGAGTGAGTGAACGACTGCGTGGTGCTTAGCCACCTGCCACATTAAACCACAACATCTGTATACCAAGTTCATGAAAGGTCGTAGTTTACAAGAAAACCAGTATTTATTTAGACTATTCCATTTGTTTTGCAATTTTCAATCAAATTCAATTCTTATTTATTCCTGTTTCTGTCCCTCCTTTGACAGAGCCTGATGAATATATACGTTTGCAATTTCCTTTGAAATCTGCACAGAAAATAGGAGTCAACCCTAAATTCAAATAAATCACTGCAAAGACTCACTGGCTGACAAGTATATCTTGCCTGAATGTGCCTGGTTGTGTGCATATGTGTCTACTCATTCCTGTGGCTGACAAGGTATCATCTTAACAGCCTTTAAACTGTGACCCAGATGAGGACCTTCCATAGAAGCATTTAATTTCATGAACTTCTCCTTAAGGTGAAGGGAGCAGATCTACCAAAAAAAAAAAAAAAAAGGGGGAGGAAGAACAAAAGCTGATTACATCAGCAGTAGAATATATATCCCATATTCTCTAAGGTTTGTTGTAAGATTTTGATTATTTGATGTAAGTTGGATGAATCCCACAAAGAAAGTTCTCATCAGGATATACTTATTTGTTAAATCAATTTTCCTTCATCATTTCTACTCTTCAGCGATCTGCTCTCTAGAAGATTAATGATTTGATTCAGTTGTGTCAAAGCAGCTGAAGTGAATTAAACCCATGAGCAAGATTATAAGAAGCACCACATTTTTTTTTCTTCTTTCTTTTCCTGTGTGTCACGTGGCTTTTTTCTTTCTTTTTTTCTCTCCATCAGCTGCTTGGCCGCGAGGTGCTTCATTGTACATTTTTGTTCATGGCCCTGAACCAAGCAGGTGAGTTATATTTCTGCTTAAGGTCCCCGGCCTTTAAATTCTTTGAAGTGGGACTGGGAGAAGGGCAATTACCAACTGTATGCGTGGAGATCTCTAATGGGGTTTCCCCGTCTTTTTGTAGCTGAGCAATACTAAAGAAAATTCTTGTCGTTTGCCCCACAGGTAAGCTAATAGGTAGTCACCCACAAGCAAGGTATTTGCTTGCTAGTTGCACTTAGAGCCATGTGAGAATATGAATCTAGATAGTCACCAATTATGTCACTCAGTGAGTGAGCTGACTAGATTAGGCATAGAGAAGATATTAATTATGCCTTGCTAATGACTGTGAGGTAATGTTTGCCTTTCTTTATATAGCTGTTCAGAGTGGTAGGAGGTAACTGTGCTGCTGTGGGATAGCTTGTGAACTGGATTGACGATACTGGGTTGAGGGAGTGGTTGTGGGATAGTTTCTGGAAATGTGTGGTGGTAAATACTTATGTGAGCACATTAGCACAGTGCCTGCAAAATGCTGACACTGATAGGTGATTTATGTGAAGATCTCCATGAATGTAACTAAAATGATGGTGGCTGAAAAAGACATAGTAACAAGGACAGGTAGGATACAGATGTCACTAGGCCCCCCTGCCTGAAGTGATAATCAGTGAATTGGCTTTTGAGACTGGAAATACACCGAAAATGTTGAGGCTGAGGAATGCGGTGTATTCAGGAGCAATAGCAGGCTGTAATACGGAGATGTGGTGTCAAGTGGGAAGTACTGTTGATGGCACTGGAAGATACTGGCATGACCAGTGGGGAAAGAAATCTCACAATTCCTGTGCTCATGGGATTACAGGAATATGTAACCTGGTGTTGTTATACTATGCACTTACCATGGCTGCTGCTGTTTTCTCCCATAGAATAGCAATGATGATGAAATAACCTCTGACAGACAAAGTGGGAGAAAGCTGTACAGCCCCTGCATTCATGCTGAAATTGTCACTGCTGATTGGGGGGAAGAAAGGAAGAAAAATGGGCCAAGTCTGCTGCTGCTACCAGTAAAGAAGGTTCAGAAGCCTGGAGGGAAGGGAGATTACAAGTCCAGAGCCACAGTTGATCTGAAATGTGTTCTCACAGTGCCCAAGTATGCACAGTAATGTGCCCTAAATGGCAAACAGCTTAAGGTGCCTACATTGCAGTGCCTTGTTTGTGACTAACAACTATTAGTAGGTGTTAATAGGTTAGTAGGTAGACAAGTAGGATAGTTCATAGAGCATTAGGTAGGCACTATTTGTAGATAATGATACTAGTGACTAATTATACAAAAAAAAAGATACTTTTTAATTGATTAATGTAACAGAAATGGTTATGTCTATTTCTTGAAAAGATAGCAAATTTTAGTACTGAATAGCCAAAAAGGAATGCTCTTGAACTAGCAGAGGATCAGAATTATATTTGCAAATAACAATACAGTGCCTATTTTCAGATAGTGTATGGGTTCACAGAAAGGTGGAGTTTACTTGGACACTACTTCTGAACACAAAAACCACTTTCCTGCTGTCACTAAATCATTCATAACATCCATACAGCCCTGGTGCGATGGAAGTGGTTGTCGCTTTGCCAGTTCAACTCTTTGTGGACCCCTTGCTGCTGGTAACTTTCTATGTACATTGTGGCATGTTTTGAGACTTTAATCATCTCCCTGCTCAGCTAATGATGTGATTTCCTGCTGGTGGAATAATGGGTGAATGAGCGAGGAGGAAAGCAACTTTGTGAGCTAGAAGGCTACTTGGGCTTGCCAAGTCAAACTTGTGACAGCCAGTGCTCCTTCTTTCTGCACAGCCATGCTTTACTCTTGCAGAAACTATGAACACTTCTAAATGTTTCTTTGGTTATTCATTTCTTCTATGTCATCTTCAAGCTGAAAGTTTCATAGCCAAGCAGAAAAAAACCTCCCTGTACGTGAGCTAAAGAGGTTAAAATATTATCTGAAAATATGCGAAGGCTGAACTAGGAATGTAGCTATTGAGACCTTTTCATGGGAATGACAGTCCTGTTTTACAGTTGTATGGCTTCCATATGATCTTGCTATCTAACATGTTTACTTTTTTATTTTCTTCTGTTGATGTTGTTTGGTATGAGATACCCGTGTTTCCTTTGAAAAAATGTAGAAAAGGTTTGTATATGCTCTTCCTTTTGATTCTGTACAGCATTTAAAATGCTCTTCTTTTTTATTTCTTGACTTTGGAGTTTTTACCACCTTGCCCCATGCACCATTGCCATTACACTTCATCATTATATTTTCTCTAAGTTCTTATCACTGTATTCTGTAGAAAATTACCAGTAAAAAAGTATGATAAGAAGAAATTGATTTGAAAAATGGAAGAGAAAACAAATAGCATTTATGAAATGGAGGGAGTATATCAGGCAGATCTAATAATACAAAACTTGCATAAGGATTGCTTTCTGAACATTCAGACCCACGTCCTGCTGGATGGAGGTCACTGAAGTAATTGTAACTGTCACATTTCACACTAGAGTGTTATAATAGAACCAAATGCCTCTGCTGTGCCTGAACTATAAAACAGTATGGTCATATTGTACAAGCATTACTTATACATGCCATTTTGGTTACAAGATTTTTCCATGTATTACTGGAATTTTTCAATTGCTATTATTTTGTTGTATTTATTTATTTTCTATATTTACGAACAATTGTTATACTCCAAACCATTCAAATCACTTTGCAAAGTTTATTAGTAATCAGTGGAGACCATCAAATTAATCTTTTGTTCCTGTTCATATGATGTTACTATGACATTGCAATCTAATGATGAGCTCCATCACTGGTTAAGAATCTTGTTTTTTGGTCTTTATACATAACAACAGAATCTATGGATATGAATATCCCTGCTGCACTGAATACATAAATAATTCTTAATGTTAGACTCTGAAATCCTGGCTCGAGCAGGAAAACAAGTTAAATGTCCAGATAGAGTCAGACTCCAAAGTTTTTGGAAGACAGTGGAAAAATTTACAGGAATTTCAGATCCACCTCAGAGTTCTGTCAGAGAAGAGTGGTAGATAGTAACTGCTGAAATGGCTGATGTCTGTGTGTGCCACAAATCAGAAAATGTTAGGTAACTCACACAAATGTAGAGAAATCCATTAAATTCTTCTTCTCTCAGCTTAGAAGCACATTAATCTTCCATCCATTCTCTTTCTCATTACAATTCTGAAATTACAAGTATTGCAAAAAGCAAAATATGTCATGTCCTTTTCTAGTTAGTCCATTATAAAAGGGTTGTATTTCAGAGACATTTTTTGCTCTATTGTATGTAAAAAATGAGAATGAGAATTCAGTTTAATTCTGAACTCTTTTCTCAGAGTATAAGAAATTGAAATGTTCATGAGAAAAACCACTAATCCAGAAAAGAAATTGATGGGCAGAGTCATAATGAGGAAAGGGAACAAAATTAGTTAGCATCCTAATGACACTACTGCAAGAAGACTTTTTCTTCTAGTGATCTGTCAAATTTAATCTGAGTGAGGTATTCCTGTCCAGTCTGTTCTTAGAGGAGTTACTTGTATGATTATTTACTTATCCATTTTTAAGCAAATAAATAGTTTCTAAGCCACTTCTAGAGGCTTGTGTCCTGGGCCCATTATCTGAAATGCATTCTAGGGGCCTTACACTTCATATTGAAACATAGTTACCATCTATCCTTGCAGTACAAGAAGATGTGCCAACCCATATTTCTGTATGGTTTTCCTCTGGTATTACTCTTTCAGTGGGGAAAAATAAAAGATGAGAGGAATTGTTAAGACAACAAAATCAGATTGTTGTTTGACTTTAATCTAGAAGAGTTATTTGGCTGGAATGAAAAACAGATAAGAAAGCAGCAAATGACTTATGGAAATACTTAAGACTTGTTCACAGCCACACCATCATGTATTGTTAACAGACATTCCTGTATCTGCTCTACTGTGCAGTTTTTCTTTCCTTAGAGTCACCAAGGTTTTCCAGTGTTACATTAATGCAAATCATATGAAGCCAGTCTATGCATGTTTTAATGCTTTCTATAATTTGTTAGTGGCCAGTATTTTTTAATTCATTGAAATCAAGTAATTTCCCTAAGTTCTGTATGTTTCTGTTGTAGAACATGAAAGAAACATATGCTTTTTGATAAAGAAATTATCCTGGCACAAAGAATGCTTCTTCAAGGCTGAGTGAGTTGCTTAACAGAGGAGACTAGTATTAATGACAAATGTCAACTGCCAAAATGAAGGCTCTAGAAACCTTTTAACATATTTCAGACACAGCTACTATCTCAATAATTCACTCACTGAGGCCCCTTGGGGGGAAAATTTCCCCTTGGGGGGAAAAATAACTCTATCTCTCTTGTATCTATCTTTGGATAAAACCACACAGAAAGACAAACAAAAATATTCAAAATATCGCCGCTACTAACTTAGTGTAATCTGCAGAAAGAGGGATGTTCTGCAGCCTTGTGGGGCCCTGACTGCAGTATAATTGAAATCACATTATTCTGCAAGAGAACACTACTGCCTGTTTGGTAATATTAATTAAATGAACACCTCTGATGTAAGGGGTAATTCTGAGTTCTTTCAATACATCTGAGGAGCGTAGTAATCACCATTTCCACACAGTTCAGAGAGTCTAATTATGATGGTGGAACACAGATAGACAGTGGATACACTTCTATCTTCCGTGGGCCGCAAAATGCTCTCTGAACTCCAGTGCTTTGCACACAGGTTCAGAGCTCCTAGTTGGCTTAGTTTGGGTGGGATGGGCAAATACAGAGCTCGTGAAGCAAGCCCTGAATGCTAGCTTGTGTGGAGCGTATTCGCATCTGTGTGGAGGCTCTGCCCACGGGGAATACTGGAGCCAGAGAGCCTTCGAAACTAGCTGGCATTACAGAAGACAGTAGTGGCTCTAATTCTGATGAGATGATATTTGTGAAAACAGAAAAGTGTATGCAACATGTACGTGCTGTTCTTGAGATAAAATGCTTATATACATAGGTATTCTTACAGGTGTGTAAACAGGGGAGTAAGAAGAAAGAAGACAAATTCTTAAAATGCCGAACAAGATTAGTCTCTGGCAGATCGAGTACACCTCTGTTAGGAAAAAAAAAAAAAAAAGATATTTACAACGTATTTCAATGCCTTCCGAACAAACATTTGATTAAAATCTTTTGAAGTCTATGCAGATCAGTTAGTAGCATTTTAAGATTATTTAGAGAATGTGGAGAATAATTCAGTGGCGACCAACACACTGACAGGACAGGGCTCTCTCTTGAGCTCAGGTTCCTGGGCTGCTGCTGCAATATCTTCATCTGAAGGCCATATTTTCCATAACAATGGCACTTGGAGAAGCCTGATTCACACATCGCCACGGTGACACATTGTGTTATTCCTCGGAACACCAGGGTGCGTTGTTCGTGTCACATTATATTTGTGTTACAATTAAAGCCAATGCCTGAGTCTGACACAGTTTTATATGATTGTCACACAGTAGATTGTGTGCTGAATGATCTTAGAAAGCGATCAAAAATAATCCTGGAGCTGGCCTGGGAGAGGAATAAATGTTAAAGATTAACTTTGTAACTATTATGTACAAGTATACTGTATGTATATCTCCCTCCATAAAATATCTAAGTGTGTGGGTGGTTCATTACAAAGAGTTTGTCAGTCTTCACCACTTACCCCTCATGCTTATCCTTACATAAATAAAAGTTAACTAACCTTCGCAGTCAAGTGTAATGTGACAGAATAAAGAAAGCAAACTTTCATTAACTATCAGCCAAAACTGTCAATCCTATGATAAAGCAGCCTGTGGAAATATATCCAAAAGAAAATGTTGGCAGTCTGCTGCTCTGAGCGCTGAAGGCCAGACTGACCTTGATATGATGCTGTCATACTGCCCAACTTTACACCTCTTAATTTACATGATTTAGTTAGGGGCAAGTCAGTTAACAGATCCTCAAAAATAAAATAAAATAAAAAATCAAAGTTCTTATTCAGAATTCTATTTTCTTTTTAAATGACTACACAGGGAATTCACATTCTATATTTAGGCGCTTAGAGGGAATGCCTTAAGGAAAACATTCACAATACCAAAGAATGAACAGTTCAGGAAATCTCTTACTGATAATTTTCATATTTATAGTGACTCCTTAAATCACTTTCTGAGGTGCACACAAAGTTTTTGCTAGGCTTCCATGTGGAAACCAGAGGGAAACAACTTCTCTGAGCCAGTATGTTGGTGAGTTCAAACAAAATAAGGATTTGAGAAATAATACCTTAATAACAATTAATATCTAATTAACAACTATCATAGCAATGGCCAGGATAGCTTTGATCTGGTTAGATAGCTAGTACCTTTGTTAAAAACAAACAAACAAACAAACAAAAAAAAAACAGAAGCTACCTCAGTGCTTTATGGGAAATGCAATTCAGATGAAAAAGTTACGTGGCATATATCAGACTTCTGAAACTTAATCCTAGCTCAACTGAAGCTGTTCAGAATTTGCCACTAATGTCAATAGGTATGAAATTTTATTTCTGATGCAGATGTGATATGAAAATCTTTTCTTCTGATTTAGCAAAGTAAACTAAAGCAGAGACTGCTGATTTTTACTTTGTGGGTATACTTTATGACGGTTCTGTCATGCTATTGTCAGTTGAATAGATGTACTTGGTTTCACAGAGAACAAACAGAATAAGGACACGTGTTACTTAGATACTTATTTCTGACACAACTAGGACTGTTTTGAACACTTTTGCTGGTGCATCTATAATACAGGAATCAGTACATGGAGATATACGACAGGATCATAAAATACATTCCAAATTTAATTTTTGATAGTGAAAGAGTTAAAGAATGTTGACTGATGAATATGCTTAATTGATCATGAGCACTTGATTAAAACCTTCTTAATTCCAACATGAAACATATAATTTACGCATTTCAAACCTATGGAGAATGAAAATCCTCAAGGTAAACATATTGTTGTAAAGCTGAGGATTTTAACAGAAGTCTTATAATGTTGGTGCTAAGGCAATCTTAGAGGCATACCGTAATTGCCTTTTCTGCTTGCAAACAGCATTTTATACCAATAGATTTCCACTGAACTATAGTCAGACCATACCAACATGATTTGTGAGAAATTACTTTTTCTGTGTTTTACAATGTTTGTATTGTTAGAAATGATCAAGAGATTCATCCTAGAAGTGAGATGAAGTCAACCAAAAGAAGTTGGTTGAACCAATGATACGCGTCAATTAACTCAGGGCCTTCAGCAATTAAATCACGGCTTTCAGCAATTAATTCAAACTCCTCAGCAAATTGACATTCTCTTCAGAAAGTATTTGTTCCTAGATGGACATCTGGAGCCAAAAATCAGAGACTCAACACTCCACCATCCTTGAATAGCAGGTAAACTGTACTTTGTCAGGGTTGATAATAGGCACCATAACAAGGTCAAAGTGCCAATTAAAATCTTAGTCAACAGCCATATTTTTTGAAAATAAATTTCTGACCATCTATGAGACATTATGTTATGTGACCTTTTGCCTAGATATGACCACCGTAGACCTCTTGCTAGAAGCCTGTGTTAACACAGCAAGTGTGAAGTACTAGATTTTAACGTGTAGCAATCCTAGGAATAGGCGGACACTTTGTAGAGATTGTGTGAATATTCAGGTTAAAATATATAAAATGTGTGCTTTTGATTGTGGGTATGCATGCTAGGAAGGAGTGATCCCCCATGCACCCAGCACTGTAATAATATTGGCTTCCTTTCTAACCTATCATTTGGGTTGGTGAGTTTTATTCCTGGATTTTGGAACACCAAGAGTAGCAATACACTAGTGTTAATTATTTTGTGCTGCTTGTGTTCTGTGTGCCTCTAAATTCTCCCAGTTGCCCACTGCCTGCTTGTCATCTTTGCCTCCATTAACGATCAGTATGATGTAGAGATCCATAAGTTAGCAGTAAACCAAGCCACCTTCACTTACACAGTACAGTCTTATGCAGATGGAACACTTGGAAGAACAGATCTTCTGTACTCAAGAAGTATTGGAAATAATTGAAATATTGGAAGCCACAGATCTTATTCACTCAAGTGGTACTTGAGCTAATAAACTATAGACAAAGCTTAGTAGATCGAAGAGAGTGTTTGGAGAAAGGCAGTCTGCTTCAGGAAAAAAATAAGTGTAGATGAAGCAACATGTGAGTGGCTCTGCATTACATTCCCCAGCACTGCTCATTCCAGAGTGAGACTACACAAAGCACACCTGGATCTGCACACATGATATTAAGCCATTAACATTAGTGCTCAAATTTAACTCCATAGGGAAATCATGGGTGATACAGGAATGTTATGAGAAACATTGAGTTCAGTAAAGTTTATTAATGGTATGTTTTGTGACACTTCCATTTTTAGATATAATACTTGCCAAGCAATCCCAAGCCATTAAATTTGAGCTGCATATCAGATATAAAACAATATAGAAAATGAGATAAGCACTCCACCCACAACTTGGCACTATAGCAGTTGGAGGTAACAGGTTGTTGGATCAACTATTTGGCCTCTCACTTTTTTAAAAGTAGTAAGATATGCTGTCATATTAGAAATGGTGAATCAGCTGCTCATAACTGATCAAATACTAAGTGAAAATAATCATACTTTCTATTACAACAGAGTATTTCCTTTGTTTTTAAAAGGCTTTCAATCAATGTGATTTTTTCTGAAATGAGTTTCAAACAACATATGTTTTTACAATTCACTTTAAATGAATAAATGTATTTTGTTTTCAAGGGCCAGGATTAAATGCATAGTTTCTAGAGTGCAGCTGACCTTGTCCAGGGAAAGATTTTTAACATCTTATGTTATTTTAATATGCATGCAAATCGGTAAATCTAATATGATTGTTAGTTTTATAAAAGCGAATAGACCTTATAGATATTCCAACCTACAGTACAGATACAATTCATTCATGTAAACCTGCAAGACAGATATAGGAAAAATCAGGATTGCAAGTACTATTAGCTTTATGCAAGTTAATGGCTTTGTCAGAGGTAGAATGAGTTGAAGACTGGACTAGACATAAAACAGATCAACTGTATTAATCTAATTTAAAGGTTTTCAGAGGAAACAGAAAAACACTGATGGATTTGTTAGTAAGATACCAAATCTAAATCTCTTCCAATCCAACCCTGTTATCTTAGGCTCAGTCTTAAAAAAAAAAAAAAAAAAAAAAAAAAAAAATCAGCTGACTTTGGGTGGCTTTGATTGCTTTGTATTATCTTCAAAGTAGCTACATTTTTACAAAATTCCTTAAGCGTCCTTCCATAAATAGACAAACTGGTGATGTTTCATAAAGGGAATATCCACTGGCCTATTGTTAAAACTCTCCATGTTTTAATAAAACTAAATAAACAAGTATTTATCCAACAGCTGACAAATCTTGATAAGGAAAGGAGGCAAACAACTTACCAAAACTGTATAGTGTAAAAAAGGAGTGTTTTCCCTCCACTTATTCAGCAGAACTCCCTTATACCAAGAATCTCAGTTTCCTTAACTGCTAAATAATGATAATTAAGTAAACAAGTGAGGCTCTTGGTAGCATAGATTTTTTGAAGGACAAACTACTGTTACAATGGTAGGTTTCTCACTAAATTTGTGCTTTCACGTTGAGGTACTGAAGGCAACCAGCCTGTGCTGCTGTCTGTTTTCATGGATAATTTACTGGGAAGGTTCCTTCAGATTAATGCTCAGCTCTTTATTCTCCTCTGTTGTATTTTTATTTTTTAAGGATACATAGATGACTTCTTATGGGCCAGGGAAGCAATGAGCTTACCTTCCATGAAGACGGAAGTTGCACGAGATTTCAAAATATGACAGTGGAGAAAGGTAGAAAGGTAGGAGATAATCGTGCTTAAGTCATACCCAGAAGCCTAGAATTAATAACAGCCTTGTTCTGCCCCTGCCATACCAAAGTCAATATTCAGATCTGCCTTATAACAACTTTTCCAACCAAATCACTTAGCCCATAGATAGTTTGGCTTACATCTTGCCAGCTTGTTCACATATTAAGAATTCATTAATCTGTAAATCCTAAAAGTAATGTTTTCTAGTTCCCTACCCTAAGGAACACTTTTCAAAAGCAAAATTAATACCTCAATTTGCAAGGGATGAATTCAACAGATTTAGTACAAAGGACTGCCCTTCCAGGAACACTTTAGTTCCATTAAATTAGATACAGTAGTAGACTAGGAAAAGCTTATGAATGATTTTCCAGTTGCATTCTTCTCACTGACACGTTTTCTGTGTCAACTTGTGATTCTCAGATTAGGTCTTTCTGAGAAGAATCAAGTACCACTGCAAATGACAACCACAATTTCTTGATTTCATTAGTGTCTTCAGCCAGCCAGCAAAACTGGCCACTTTGTAGTTTGTCATCATCTTGGAAACTAATTTAATACTGCCCTATGAAATGACCCCTTACTAGAATGTACTGTATAACTGGTATGGCACAGGGATTTTCTGTCCCAGATACAGCAGAGATCAAATAATCATCGAAGAAATAGTGAGAGTACTGTCAGTCTCAGTGATGGAAGAGGTTATTTTAACTCATACCAAAAGTGCTTTGTGTCTCCAATAGAGAAGAGCTTTTCTTTCTCTTTGAATGTAAAGGAATGATTGGTTTAAAAAGAAATCAGTTATACACATGCACTGTTCATCAGTTGTCACCATATCACAAAGTGAAAATTAATTTTAGCAGTTCACCCAGACTGGGTGGAGGGCAGACTGTAAGCATTTGAGAAAATATTAAGGAAAATAAAACAGATCTGTTATTGCCAGAAGATATATAGGGCCACAATTACGTTCTCTTCTTTGGCTTGTGTAATGTGGGAGAGATTCTGCTGCCATTTCATAGGCGTATGTTTGTAATGGTTGTAAATGGCAAACTGTGAAGAGGAAAGGATGCTTGGTTCATTCCTACATTTCCAGAGAGATCCATTTTTCTGCTAGCTTAAAAAATTCATTTTGAAATTTTTAAAATTTTTTATTTTTATGAGTTGTTGATATGCTACATTCATATAAAAAGTTATACTACTGTATTACTGACAATTGGATATAACAGAGGAATAGAACAGGAATTATGGAGACTAAAAATATAATCAGAGGCCTGGATAATTAAAAAACTTTTTGAGATGAAAGATGTTTTGGATGTGCAAGATATGGATAACTTGAGTATTTCACTATACTAATAGTGCTGCGAATAACGTATATTATTGAATATTATCACATTGAACAGAGTAATATAAAATGTATTTTACATTTTAAGTTTCCAAGAGAACCTCGAGAACCGATGAGGTGAGCAGCTCTCTTTGTCTTACTTTCCTCTTCTTTTATTTATTGTAAAGAAGAAAAAGAGAGGCAATATTCTCTGCCTACTGTCCCTTCTACTGATGGAGAGTAGTTTCATACCTGGTAATGTCATGCACAGTCAGCTATTTTGCATATCTAAGGCCTTGTGATAATCATCCTTTAATTTTAATAGATAACAGTAAATAAATCCCAAACAAAACTCTTGACATATTTTTTCATAGTTGTGTACTCACTGTGGTATGTCAATATCATTTACATGAGGTAATGTCAAAAGAATGTCAAATTATAACTTTTACGACTGTAGCGCTTCTCTAACATCCTATTACACAATGAAGAGAAAAGGATGCAAATTAAGGTTGTCAGTTTAGACCAAGGCCAACCAGTGCTGGTTTAATACTCTACAAAGACATCAGGTCAAGATTTTGATCAAAGGGAGATCTGATGAACCTTTTCCATTCTCTGTTACTTCCCTGATACTTCAGCAGGTATGACCTCTTTGTAAAAAGTTATTTTCTTAAAAAGTATTACAGGCAGAACAGAATAATGATGATTCTGGATATGGCCTGTAAAATGCCAGTCCAATGGCCATTTATATGAAAGCTTTGCAGATACATATTTGTGCTTGCATTTACCATTATAGGAGAGAAAGCTGGTAAATAGAAACATATTTCTAAATATTCCGTTTTGAAAAGCAGAAACGTAAAGCCTGTCCTAATCACATAATTTGTACTGGAAAAGACATGAGGAAAATAATTTCTTCTCCAGCTGCAAAATGAGAAGACCTTAATGTTGGTTAAATAAACATTAACCAATGAAGTTAAGATTATAAGTATTTTGACATATTAAGAGTAGAAACTCAAAATCACTTTGGAATGTTTACCATTAACACAGATAGCAGTGAGGCAATAACTGGAACAACTTAGCAATTTCTTCCTATAAGCATTTAAAAGAGAATCGGTCTATAATTTTGCATTAGCCTGTCTGAATCTGTTTCACTGCATCACATTTTAATCCCAGGTACCGGGACTCTGGGAACTACTGATATTTAGCAGGATAATTGAGAAGAATGAATAAAAAAAGCCCAATGTTTTCTGTGAGCTTTGGGATGTAGAAAATTCCCACTTTTGGGCAATAATAGAACTTAAATTTAAATGCTTCCCCTCTGTTGTTTGGATGGTTAGCTACTGAAAGAAAATTTATGAGGACTCCTTATTTCCCAGTGACCTGTATGAGGTCTGAAGCTCCACCAGAACTTCTTCAGCTTTTTGAGCGAAGGGTAAGAGAAGATTTGAATGTTTTGCTGGAAAAAGTTGAAGCAGTGAGATATCCCACCTACACCAATCTTCTGTTACGTGCTTTTGTATCCACTATGACACGCAGAATCAGGAAGCAGCTGCTGAGGAAGCCAGCAGCAAGGTCTGGCACAAACAGAACCAGCATTTCAGGACTTAATTTTTTTATACATTGCTTTCTGCACTTACTTGGAATTTGGCAAAGCAGACATTTACTGACAGAACAAGATCATGCAAGTAATTCACATTCACAGTATGTAGGAATCCGAACTGTGCAGAACCTGACAACTATCTAAATATTTACCTTAATGATCTTACAAAAAGGAGAGACTTCTACATGAAGAATGAGGGAGACTGTTGGAGACAAACTTGAAGAATGCCTGAAAAATCAAGAATTAGTTAAAAATATCTACCCCAGTGAATTTCTGGTGGGAGATCCTTTGCCACTGAATTCGATTTTCTGATGACTCTTACATTTCTAACTGCAAGCAGATGCCAGGGAAGATAGAAAAGGCATAAGTAAAAAGGGTTTAAGTGACTCTGGTGAGAATTTTATAAAAATTGAGATCATTTCTCTATGACCGCCAGTTTTTGACACACCCATAAAGCACTCAAAATCTCATTTCTCATGCTCTGCTCGTATTTATTGTCATTCCAGCATAGGAACAGTGGTGATGCAGGAGCACATACGATAGTGATTTATGTGAGCAAAGGGGTCATTGACAGTGAGAGGTTTAGAGGTTACTTTCTTTCACTTTGATGAAAGCACACATGTTTTACGTGGGCTGTGTAAAATATTTCAGCTGAAAGGAAGTTATCACATGTGCATCCTCTGTATATAGTATACAGATAAACTTTCAGCTAGGATAGGGAAATGTGCTTTTTTTTTCCCCTACCTTTTTCTGTTTTGTTCCCCATACCACGCCAACTCAGAGATTGATTAATGTCTAGGTAGCCTACTTTCTTGCTGGAAATGCTGTCTTGACAACTAGAGTTGGATAGTTGCTGCCTTCCAAGTCTGCAAGACTCAAACATTATCAAACATTACTAACTGGTCTTTACAAAAAAATTCTTAAAGCACACACATTTGATCCTTAAAAAAAATGTCATGCTAAAGGTGGAAATACAATACTGACTGTCCAACCACACTAAAATCTTTTGTGGCATTTGCTGTACATTGTAGAGTTTAGTTAACCTTTCATTGTTTTCTGCATATTAGTTTTTGTTACCAAGCTTAAATATAATCATCAGCTGGCTCTTGAGTAAATTGCAGTAGCTTTAGCTTGTTTCCATGGGCTGGATTCTTTTATAGTGCTTGTATTTGCAACAGAAAAGATAGAAGGGAATAAACATTCCAAGGTTTCACTGTAAATACCAAACAATGGTGGAAAAGAGTAATTAGCTCATTTGGTGATGTGAGACCACATCTGAAGGGAGACAGAAAAAAAAAGTCTGTGCTGTTTTAACCAAATCTTTAAAATACAAATACAACAAGGAATCCAATCCTAAAGACATCTCAGGGACCCAGTGGTTAGTGACCTTACTCCTAGTATGTGAAAAAATGCTTGTTAACTAGCTTGAAGAACAATCTTTGCAAGGCTCAGGCCCTCTGTAGTCTTCACATGAGTATGTAATTTAGACCACGATAATATCTAGACTTTACCAGCTAACAAATGTGAAAATCATAAACACAGGTTTCTCTCAAGTTAATTGATTTGAATTGCTCTTTGAGGCACAGTCTTGTGGTACTGTTAACATCGTCAAGGCCAGAGTTGCAAACTCTGCAGCATTTGGATGCACCGGTTGTGGCCAATGTGGGTTCAGAGACTGCTACACTATGCTCTAATTAATTTTAATAAGAACCTAATTTGGAAATAATTACCAAAGAGTTGTCTTCTCTACATTAAAAGCAGGGCACATTTATGGGTAGCCCCCATATAAGCTTCCCAGTCTGACCATCTCCTGCCCACATGGAGATCTCACTTTGGCATCCTACCAGAAAATGTAGTAAGCTAGCTAATATTTGGTAAATTATATATTCAGCTGTTTGGTATGCTTGGACATGTCTTGAAGATAGTCTGTAGGACTGCACTTGCAGGGTTGTGATTTGTATTCATTGTGAGTGGCTTCAAGGTGAAGGCGTTATTCATATTTTAATGTAAATATGAAACCTGAGCAGCCCAGCCTGATCTCATCGGTGACTGTGCTTTGATCCAGAGGATGACAGACACCTCCTGAGAGGTCCTTTCCCATCTGAATTACCCGGTAAGTCTAAGTAGATTTGCCATGCAATCGCTGATAAATGGTGAATATGCAGTTGCCAGTAATGTTTTTAGATTTACCTTTTGGAGAAGAGCTCAGTTTCAAGGAGCTGTTGCCCTTTCTGTAAGTATAATTTCCCTGTGTTCCCACCCCTAATGGGAAGCAGATCATTAGGTAATCTAATAATCACATTCTGTTTTCAATAAAATCCTAGTGTCTTCAGTTCTTTATCTGGAAAACAGCTAAGTAACAAACAGAAATGAAGAAAAAAACACCACCAACATTAGGGAACACCATTCACTGAAGACAAAAACAAAATATTGTGCCTAGAAACGTTTCCCTGTCCTTCTCCAGAGAGCTGTTAAAAGATCAAGGTACAGAAACATTGCAAAATAAGCTGTACAGATTTTGCAGTAGGTGGGACCATCTGGACCTAGGTAATGTCACCCTAAACAATCTGCCCTCCAGCTGCAGGGGAAGGGAAAGAAATCTTGTGACTCATAGCTGAAAAGCTGAGATGGCGATGTAGCTTATTTGCACCCTGATCTCATTCTAGAAAATAATTATTATTTGTTATTTTAGATAAGGCAAGTGAATATGACCGAGCACCATATTACATGTTCACGCTATCTGATTTGTGTCAAGTATCTAAAAAACACCGACTGAGCTAATAGGTGTGTGCTGGTACTCAAGTAGCTTTCTCTGCTGTATTTCTGCAGACCAACTAGACCACAATCTGGTTTCTTCCTTAGTGTTCATACAGAGTGATTCAGAGTTCAGCACAGTGTTCTATGCACCACGATTTTTCTCTAGCCTTAGAGCAACAGTACGAAGATGGACTGCTTGTGCCGTGTGCAAAACCTTATCTGTTTATTGCAGAATTAGACACATATCAGTGAATAAGCATGAGATTGAGTGGTAGTACTGTGTGTACAGTGAAGCAAAGCAGAATAGTTCTCAGCAACCAACCAAGGATGTGATTCAGCCCCTGTAGGAACTTGTAGTGTGCTCTTATTTTACATTCTTAAAATAATCTTTTAAAGTAATGCAGTCAGAGGGGTGGGTTCTGAAGGTCATACAGTGTCAATGATGAAAAGCTTAAGCTGGAAGCTGTAAGAGTTTTACTAGGCGTGAGGCTCACTCACACTCTGGAATTTTAAGAGCAGCTTTGAAAATGTTCTGAGCAATGTAAGGAACTAACTTTTAACTTCCTGTGCAAGAACTGTCTTGCTGGAGTCATTAAGTTTTACCACACACAAATTATTTCCAATTAGGACCTAAAGCTGCTTCAAACAATAGAATCCTGACTGGTGTATTAGAAGGCAGGTAACTTGTTTACAGCAACAAAAGAAATAACAAGATTTATGTGTTACCTTGCTGCACTATTCTTCTAATAGTATGATTTGTGGTCACAATTAGAAATTACTAAAAACAGAAAGACAGAGAACAGAATCAAATACTCATCTGATTCCAGTCGGTGTCAGTGCATTGTGCTTCCTGCTATAGAGTCATGCTGCATGAAGATGGGCACGCTTGCCACACACTTACAAAATCAGAGTTTGTTTTATGTGAACTTGGACTTTTTCAGGTTATGGGTCACTTGATTCTCTACCTATACGTTGAGTACTTTGGAGTGCAAATTAGAGAGTCCAAGGCTTACTGGTATAAACTGTTCTGAAAGGAATAGGGAAGCGTGAATACCTTTGCAAGATCTTCTTGGTAATTGCTTAGAATGTATTGTTTTGATAAAAGTACTAAGTTTTTAACTGGGAAAGCAATTCCAAACATATTACTGTAAAGAGATAATACTTTTACTCCAAAATAAATGTTGATATTAGATGAGGTAAAAACAGCAGGCTTCAAACCTATTACAGAGAGGAAAGACAAAACAGTAGATGAAAGAAGTGAATTAAAGGATTCATTATATTCAGATTACATGGGTGAAAATTTCCTTTTCTTGTACAATCTCAAAAAAAGCCCCATCTAATAATCTTCCCAGATACTCACCAAAACACATTTCACTCCATGCCTCTAACTGTTGTTTTTTACTTTTACAGTTTTCCAGTCCAATGATTGTTAGATATGTATGCAATTATCTACTTGGTTATCTGCTCTAATACATTGGGTACAGTCAATCAATTTTCACTTACTTACAGTTAAGAAAGCTAGAAATGCCTTCATGCCTTAGCTGTGTTTAAAGTCTTGGTAGGAAAAATAAAAAGCATTTATTGAAAATATTAAATTACCCCCACTCAAAATTAAACAACATGCTGGAGAAAATGTAATGTTTTCAGTGGACTATTGTATTTTCTTCTTTCTTTCTCATTTTTCAGTTCAGACAAAAAAAAACATATCCATCATTCTCCCAGTTCTAATCTCAAACTGCACAGTGCCACATCGCTGCGTTCCATGTCACCTGCTGAACTACATTGCATCAAGAAGCACTAGGGAGGTATTGTATGCAAATAATAACCATGTTATCTTGTGGTGACCAACAAAATCACTGCAGATGCTAATAAATAATAATGGCGTTAAATAATTGGGGTTGAAACTAGATGATCTTTGAGGTCCTTTTCAGTCCAGGCCACTCTATGATTCTATGATAAACAGGTTTCAGATAGGCACTGTATGCTATCCTCTGGAATTAATTTTTACAGGATTTAGGTTAAGGTAATGTGAGCTATGTTATTTTACTATACTAGCTCTGAGACAATGAAATAGCCACAGCTTCATTATTTGTGCAGGAGTCAAGATGCAAGAAATGCAACATGGCCTGCATAAAACCTGAAAATATGTGAAACAGCCATTCAGATCTGCACTCACTAGGATTTCCTATCTTTCGTTTTTCTTTTGTTGTGCCACTGGTGCTGCTCACCTCTAAGCAATGATCTAGAATGTTTCATGATCTTTAATATCCCTTTAAATCTAAGCCATTCTATGATTATATTTCATATGTGATTGGAATAAACAATGCTTTCATTTTCCAAATGCTAAGATGTGTGTAAGAATCCCTTTTCATTGCAGGGGAGTTGGACTAGATGACCTTTAAAGGTCCCTTCCAACTCTAAGGATTCTGTGATTCTATAATGTGAGTATATGGGCTATTCAGCTGTGTGGGCTCTTGGTTTTTGTTACCGTATGTATACTGTTTTGTTTTTCTTAAAGTCTGGTACAAGGAAGATAATACAACTGTTTCCAGCCCTTCAGGGTCTGGATTCAATCCAAATTCATGAAGGATATAGACCATCATCTTAGTAAAAACACTTCCCAAATTTGCCTTTTTGCTAAAACAAGGCCACCTAGAAGATGAAAACCTTTCTTCTACCCCCCCACCCCACCTTAAAAAACACAATTACACTCTGATTTAAAACTCTAATTGAGTGCACTTGTATTGCTAAGATGTTCTTTTTCCCTTTAGGGACCATATTCCTATTAGTCACACAAGCTGTCTAATCATTTCATGGTTTTTTTTTCTCCACACCCTACACCTCTATTATAAATGAGAAATTTAAAGCTTTTTTTTTTTTAAAGTATCACAATTATATCCCTGTAAATTCAGCAATTTCTTATGTTGAAACAATAAGTCACATCTTCATTCACTGTAAATTATGGTGATTCTGGTGAATTCAGCAAGGAAAAGATAACTTACTTATATCAGCTGAGAATCGGACCCATGATAACAAAATGAATATACTGAAAAAGTGTAAAACTCTATCACTCTTTCAATCTGGAGAATTTATACCCTGGCTATTAAAACACAGCAGCTGTGCTGTTAGCTTGAATCTTATTAGTGTTATAAGTATTTTACATTAAACAGAGTTTCACAAAAAATACCATTCTAAGATACAATACCGCACAATCCTTCTGGTTAAGGACACTGTACATTTTATAAGAATAATGAGCTGTACACACAATACTACCTTTCCTTTGGTTGAGCAGGTGGCTTTATTTGAACCTTGATTTTGTAATGAGAACAAAGGGAATCCTGGAATTATCTCTTTGTCCATTACCCCATCTCTGCTATCTTTAAGCTTAGCTTTCTAGGCTTTCTAGTTTGTGAAACTCTGAAATTGCCCTTTTACAATCAGAATTTACACTTAACCAAGTACTTTGTTAAGCTGACAGTGCTTACCTACAGCCATAGGAGTATTTAAATTCTAGGATAATAGGAGACTACATTGTTTTTCTTCCACCAAATCACATGGAATGCTGGTAAGTCCTGGTGAAATCAAGTATGTGAGCTTCTAATTGATTTTCTAAAGCTAAGGAGTTAGTTAGTTATAGCTTCTATAGCCATTGCACGGTCTCTGTAAAATAAAAGACACTAGCATTTAAGCATATTTTACATTCTATGCCTTCAGGCCTTAGTTCATAAGCATCATCTTTATTGTTAGTTTAAAGCTTTCAAGGGAAAACACTCAATTATGTATAGTGTATGGAAAAATCTAGGTCTTAACCACTAATCTGTGGCTTGTAATGAATTTGGATGGAAGGAATTCAAGGCTCTGAAGTATCATGTTTCTCTCATGCTTCTCTTTATTGACTGCAAAAGTTGTAAGGTTTCTCAGGAAAGTTCATCATTTGCTTAAATAAAAAACCAAAATGATCCACCTAGAATCTTTTCAGTTTTGGAAATCTTGCATTACTTCTGTGCTTTTCTTTTGTAAAGATTTATCCATGACTGCATGAAAGAAAATACTAAGAAAGGAATAGTTAGAGAAGTAATTAAAGCTGCTTATGAAAGATTCATTAAAATTCAATGCTGATAAACTTTTTCAGTATTTACTGGATGCAAAAAACATACAGGTCATTGCTATTTCTACTCTTCCTGATTTCATTGCTTTTCAGGTACAGAAACAAAAGATAATCAGAAATACACTTAATAGTAGAGGACCAGATACACTAGTGAACACATATGTAAGTCAACTAATATCAGGCTGCTTTCTGTTTCCTCTAGCTAAAGATCAAGCTCAGGACATGTTACTCTTCCATTATGGTGCCAGTAATTATCCTTCTTTCTGCTCTGTCAGATTTGGATGTATTTGGTCTTATCTTAAACAAACACATCTGGTGGTGAATCTGAAAATATGGCTTGTTTCAGATCCCAGACCTTCCTTCCTCACATACAAGGACCCTGAGGATGTTCAACACTATTAAGGAAAAATTCCAAGGCTGTAAGAAAGCCTCAGAATGAATAATATTTTAGAACAGTAGCCCAAGGCTGCAGCATTTAATTGAATTCATTGAATTTCAGCTAAGTAGGCAACTATCTTTCTGACCTGAGGGAGACCTGTATATATTAATAACATAAATGTTATTAACAAAGCAGCTAACATAGCACTAGAGACAAGTTATGAAGTTTTATATTGTTAGGTGAAAAAAATACCTTTGATTGATATGATTCGTGATCAGTCGTTTACATCTTTCTGTTGTGACCTTGCTGATCCTCACAGTTCTGCTGCATTACATTTAATTGCCACAGTGTGTAATTGCTATGTGCCAGTTGTTATCACCCATACTGTAGATGGGCTATTTGTCATCTAACTGTGCTTAATTAATAATAGAAAGTCCTAACTCAATATTCACTTTTGACTGCCTGAGTTCATGATGAATTGTTTGCTACTTAGTTATTATGATACTGTGCAAATGACTATCTGTCAGCTGAGAAGGAGTAGGGGAGTAGGCTAAAGTACAGTGGATGTTTGTGGTATGCTGAAAGAACAAATTTAGCAGAATGGTTAGGGATTAAAAATACTGCAGTGTCATCAGTCAGGCATCATTTGGGTATCTTATGGCTCCATAAAGGCCATTCAGAGGAGCAGCTGAATTTTCATGTGTGAACATGCTCATTTTGGAACTCCCTTGAAAGCTGTGGGTAATACTTGTTAGACCAAGTTTGGTAGAGTATGAAACACCAGCTGAGCTGGTGTCAGAAGAAACACTGGATTTATGGAATTTATTAGGAATGTATAGACAAAAAAATAACCCACAAAAAACAACAACAAAAAAGTTACAATATTCCAGAATAGTACGTTCTCTTCCACTAGTTGCCTATAGAAAATGAAGTTCAGTAAACTACTCCACTTAGTAAGGGTACAAAATACACCATTTGGGTCTCCTTTTAAAAATATCTTGAAAACATGCAGCTTCTTTATCCCTGACAACCCCTCCCTTACCACTGTCTAATTTGCATGGCATTTAAAACTTACTGTGAGAGAAAACAAAATTCTGAATCCAGAAGAAGTAAATGAAGGTAAGAAACATTAGGGAGAACGTGGGCAGTTGTCTGCTTTTATCACAAGCACACGCTTTCTCAGGAAACTGGCTCAGGAAATGACAGACTCTTTACCAGTAACAGCTGTCTTTGCAGGCTTTCTTGAGAAATCCAAATAAATGATGGTCACAGCTAAAAAACCCACTGTAACTGTTAGACTTTTGGAAATACCCACTTTGCAGACATTACAGATAGCAATTTACATCAGTGGTTCATAAATACAGAACATTTCTAAAACTGAAACCGATGATTCCTAAAAATGTCTGTGTTCCAGGTACACTTTATTACCAATAAAGGTGATACTTTCCAATAATCAGCTTAGATACAACATTGAGAAACGTGAATTCTGTTCCACATCTGAGAATCTGTAAGGGAGAGTAGTTTGGAGATGCTGGAAGCATCTGCAAGAGGAATTTTGGCACTGGCTCTTCCTATACTGATGTGGCACTGGCAGTTCTTTAAAACCATCAGAAATAGGCTTTCAGGCACGAGTTCCCTCAGAAGAAGTGACATTATCAATATAAGCCAAAGTGTGGCAGTTATGTCAATTTTTCAGAATGAACATTTTCAGAAGGAACATTTAAGGAAAATGAAGTTCCTATTAGACTTGTAATGGTAGAGATTGTTTATGGAGGAGCACAGATTCTCAAAGTATTAGTACCAACAGACACATTACAAATCATGTGACATTGGGTTTGCTTTTTTGGCATTATATCTCGTCTCACCTAGGCAACTCTCAGAGGGATTTAACACACTTGATTAACTTCTGTTTGTCACTATTGTATCTATAAAGAAAATCATATCCAGCTCGGCGCCGGCATCCTTGTTCACCGCAGTGAATGCTTTCTAAAGCCTTAAAATCTGTGGAAGATCTTCAGCAGTTACAGATCTGCCACAGTACGCAGTTCAGTGTAGGGAATTATATGATGCAAAATTTATTTCTTCCGCAAAACAGAGCCACCAATGAGGCCATAGAGAAGAATACAATATTTCATTTGTTTTAAATATTACAAGATTTCACAAGGAGAAGACATATCAGTGAAATCCTAAAGGTTAATGCTGTGTATCAAGCTCCACTCTCACATGGTTGTATCTGAAACGTGACAGAACCTTTCAAATACACAGCATAGAACATCAGCAAGTAGTAAGAATAATGAAAAATGTGGAAACTGTGGCATGGGCTTCTTTGTTTAAATTTGCGTATAAATTAAATTATTCCATACCATAGGGGATTATTGTGTCAAGGTGATTTTGTAATGTGTTTGAATTCTTTATATAGAAAGGTCTTTTATACTGCTTATTTACTGTTCACTGTTTATCAACGATCATTTCTTATCTATAGTTTGGAGTAGTGTTTGTTTCCTATCTTTCCTGCTGGGCAGAAGTTTTTTGTAATGATAGCCAAAGGCTACAAAGCAAAGATGTTCCTGCTCCATTAATATGACTCTTACAGAAAGCACTGGAATTACCTGTACTGTGAATGCATTCAAGTGATAGTAAAAATGAACGTCTCACTTGGGACTTAGACACATGGGAAAGAGGGCAACCAGTGAGAGGCTGGTGTCTTCCGCCACAGTCCGCTCCTACCTACTCTCCTTTATTCTGCAAAACACAGCTGCCTTTTTGAGCAGTATTGCTAATGCAAGGAAAGGCATAATGTAGTTTTGGTTTCCACTTTGTAATTTTTGATGAGCCAATCAAACTTCTTAGGTTAGATAATAATTACCTATGAGGCTATATCCTGATATTTTATGGCAACAATTTCCAGTCTCTAATTTTATTACTTTGAATATTTGTTCTTCATGATGATCAGCTAAATTGCATGTCACAGCCTTACTTTCTCACTGTGTTGCAATGGAGCAGGAAATGAATGCCAGCGCAGCAGCAAATGACACACGTACTTTCAAGATGGATTTGAGCCAGAATGATTCACAGCTACATTTATGAAAGTTTAGACATTCAAAGCACTTTCATAAAGATGCATCAGTCACTCATCTCCTTCCTAACTACAAATAACAAAATATAACTGCAAAGAGAGTATTTTGATATTAATTCTGAAAATATTTGTGAATTGCTCTTTGTGTTATTTAGCCACTCATACTATATGGAGTTTCTTTACAAATACCACTTCTGAGATGCATTAAAATGTCTTTTCCTGACTCTAACTATACCTCTAAAAAATTAGACTCACCTTACTCTTTATCAGTCTAAAGTGATTTAACTTGTTAGATAATTGAAAATACTCACTGTAATTGCTGTTCAACAGCTGACATGCTTTTTTTTTTATATACCTTTTGAAATAAAACCAGGTTAAGGAAGTTATTAATTTTCTTGAGATAATTAATAGCTTGTTGTTTTTTTCTTTAATTTGTTTGCATGAGAGTTCTCATAAAATCCAGTTCAGCATTTGTCTGATTTCCTCACTTGATCTCTAGCTGTCCTATAACGCTGCCAAAACAACATGACTAGGATTACTAGATCAAAAATTTCCTTTTCCAGAATCAACCCAAGAAGAGAATCTACTTTCTGTAGAACAGTCTTATTTCTGAACTGCTTGATACACTAACATCTTTTCATTTAGTTTACCTTCATGCAAAACACTGAGCCAGCCACATACCAGGCCACATAGTCAAAAACTCTATGAATTTAAATAAGGCTAGGGAATAATGTTTATGAGAAGGGGGCTTTACAACTCCTCTTTCTATGAGCAAGGATTTCTCCAGCAAAAACTCATTCTATTGCAAAACCAGCTTGTACATCTTTTAGGAACCTGGAGCTAAATTCTGACGTTTGGACTAATTGCTAATTTATTTTCATTTTAAAGAGGTTTTGCCAAAGGTGGTAGTGGTCCTGATTTTGTTCAGCATGAAAGAACATGCTTGATATTGAGAAATCATTAGCTTACTGCTTTTACCTTACCTTTTTATGACAAGTAATTACAATCTTCTGTGTTTTACTTATTTTAGTGAAAAGATTGCAAGAGTACAATCTCATCACCAGCTTCCATCTCTTAATGAGAAATCATTCCATTATTATTAACAGTAATTAAAGTCAATTTTTCTATTTTGCAGGTTAAGATGGAGCAAAATAGCTAAAAAGTTATAAAAACTCATGTATAGTAACACTTAAGAGTGGTTCTAACCTGTGTTTATGAATCAACATCTCAGATATAAAGTGATCTCTTAAATGGATATTTTGTCCTACGTACAGTAGAGTTTGTTTTGTTCTATTAAAGGAGTTCCATGAAAAACTGAAAGGAGATCATTAGTAAAACTGCCATCAAACACTGACTGTCTAGAGGTACCTGAATGTCCTTACTGCCTATTAATATGGAATACGACAGAGGGTCAAAGCAGCACAGAACGACAAAATCAGCACAATGTTGATGGAAAGAGATTGTTTAGACATCAACCGACCATACCTTATATACCACATCTTAGATCTCTAGCAAGAAATATGCTATCAGCATATTGGTGTAAGTGCAGCTAAGGTACAAAAATGCCTTGATGGCTGCTATTCCTGGTTTTTGATTCAATAATCTTTGGCCAATATTAGGTCAAAATACAGAATGTGAAATCTTGCACTTAACAACAATATCATTTCCTATTCTTGATCAACTGGAGAATCTCATCTTTTTTTTAATGTATATTTTGGCCATTCCTCTTAGCTTTCTTGAGACCTTGTATAGTAAAGTCAAGATCAATAAGGCCATAGCTGGGGCTGTAGACTGTAGTCCTAGCTTTGCATCTAATAGATTCAAAATAGCATCCTGTTTAGGGAGTACACACACATTCTTTGACAATTATTAATATATACTTCATATCGTTACATGAAAATTCTGGAGTCATTCATTTGTATTTTCATCTTATTTACGTAATATTTCAAAAAATTTCTCCAATTCAGTTATGCTTACATATTCCTGCAACTTTCCTCTGTTAATTCAAGCACTGGTTACAAGTATGCAAAAAACAAAACCAAAAAAAAAAAAAAACAAAAAACCCAACAAACAGCAACAAACCAACTTTTGTTACAACAGCAAACCAATTCCAGATATATTCAACAGAATGGTTTTGTCACTGTACAAGTCTCCTAGTTCTGACAGCCTCATCAAAAACCCAACAGAGTAAACATGAACGCTCCTATTGGCTACACTCAACTTTCAGTGTGCCATAAGGGGAATGGACATTGGATAATGGCCAAGATTAAATTTTGGATCACAACATGGTTATTTTTATCTGACAGAATCCTGTTCAGTATAGCAGCCAAGTTGTTATTCAGCTGAAGTTCCTGGTACAGCTTTTAACTTGATGCAAATTGACATAATTCTATTAAGGTTAATGCAAATTTTAAATTTGCTTTGGATTTATTTTTGGGACCACTATGAATATTGCTGAGGAAGAACACTATCATGACCAAGAGCCAAGTTATTAAAACAAAAATATTGTGAGTATATGATATTTTTCTAAATAGCTAAAATTTTTTATAGCATAAACAGATTTAAAAAACATATGTGGGGTGGGGTTGAGTCTAGTATTTTATCCCACCAGACTATTGCAGCTGAAGTCACAGGCTGTCTGGTCAGAACCGAGGAACTTCTCACGCAACAGAGAGCACAAATCAATCCTGTTCTACCTGCCTAGGATTTAATCTTTTGTGCCATAAACTACACAGTAAGGCCTAAATCCGTTATTGCATATTTACTTGTAGAAGAGTTAAAAAGTGACTCTGTCCTTGGGAAGCTCTCCATATTTCACGTGGGTATTTTCTTTAAGGTATAAGATAAACTGTTTATGGAACAGATACATTAGTATTCCATACAACTATTTCTTTAAGTCCTATTTGTTTTTATGTTGTTACTGTATAAATATCATACACATAAACTCCTGTCAAAATATTTTTCTCCAAATACAGCAATGATGAAGAGGGCAAGAGGTTTGAGAAGGCAGAGTACCATTGCTGAATTACTTTGCCGCATCTGTATTCATGAACTCCTGCATATTGTGAAACTCTTTAGGCTGCTGAAGGGATCAGTGAACTGAGAACAAGCTAGGCACAAGTAAAGCAAAAAAAAAAAAAAAAAAAAAAAAAAAAAAAAAAAAGCAAGAAATTCATGTCTGGATGGAGATGTCTTTGTAACAGCATAATGAATGTAGCCATTAGATGAAGATTTTACAGCAAGGGAAAAGCTGTTCGTAGGAGGGAGGAACCAGTTCTTCCAGAAAAAAAATTCTTCATTGTGAAGAGCACATTTGCTCTTAGTCACTGTAATGGATTCTAAAATGAATATTAAGCTCCTTCAGGATGATCTGTAATTCTTTTATGAGGGTATATGTGTGTGCATGTTCATATATGCACTTCTGAATATAAATATTCTATGTTAGATAATTACAATTTTATTCCTTTTATTATTCCTTGCTGGCAAATATCTATGCTTAAAGGTCAGGCTATGAGAAGACATAAAGTTAACAACAGGGACAGAAACTGTGGGGGTAGCAGAATTTAGTGAAGTATTTCTTCAAATGCTTGTATTTGTTACTCTAGTACATAAAAAGCTCACAACAATCTCAGGGGAGATGTGAATGTCCCAGACTGTGAGATGAAAGCAGCTGGTGTGCCAGGACAAAGGGCTGGTAGTTATTAGCTCTGCTCTGGAAACAAACTGGCAGGAGCAAAGAAAGACAGCAAGCCCAACAAAGCTCACAAGGCTGTTGGGGAGGAGTGATCTAGCCTTCCTACAGTTGTTCCCTCTACAAATTTTTTTCCAGCATCTTTTCCAAGGTTCCAGATGCATTTTCTTTTATCTGATCCATACTTGATGCTTTCAAGTCAGTTTAAGATTGGCCTCTCTGAAGCTTCCGAACATGGTCCTAGATATAAGGAGGGCATCTGTTTCCCAAGATGCAGAGTGACCACTGTACTTCTCACTTTGTTTGCAATCTGGTTTCAGTGACTTGTGCTCAAGTTTGAGAAATAATTCATAGAAGAAGAAGTGAAGAAGAATTATGGTCTCTCAGGAGATAGATAACCTTGTCCTGCCAGTTCAGTTTTCAACCTCAAATACTTTATTCAGAGGAGAAGAGCCCAGAGATGTACTTCATGCAGGGCTTGTGGACACTGCTGAGCTAAATTTACACCAGCAGGTAGAAAACCTGACCATGGTTATGGGCAACGTAACACCAAGAGTATTATGGGTCTGTATAGAACATGAGCTAGAACAAAAACTTGATCTTCAATTTCAAATGTATCCATGACCAATCCTCAAATCCTCCTTGGATTAGCCACACAGCTACTCCTTTGAACTCATACAGGGCTCTAGGAAGGTCAGGGTGTCCTTTATCAACTACAACACTGAGGCCAAAATGAAGGATGTGCAATGGAATAATACAGGAGATTTTTCTAAAAAGCTGGTATGACAAAGGACATTAGTTTTCCTAAAACAGACATTTTTATGTATGTGACTGCAAGCACTAAAGGAAGTATTTTGACAATACCTGAGTATTTTAGATTAGGATTAAATATTCTGTAAATCAAATAGCCTCTAAGAATCAGTAGTTCTGGCACTCTGAATTGGATCAAACCCCACCAACACTTTTCCTTTAATTTTTAAAGGAAGCTAAGAAATAAAATCTGCATGCAGAGGAAAATTATATATATATATATTATATATATATATATATATACACATACATACTCAAGCAGAACACCACTTACCATCTTAACCACAAATTCTACTTCTTTTCTCAGGTAAAGTAAAGGAATATCTTAAGGAAAAATGCCACTATTTTAAAGTGCATACTTTAACATTCATTTAAGTTAATGATACACTTCAGAACATTGGTTTCTGGAAATCCATTCACTATTCTAAATATTCTGGAGCCTCACCAGCCACATAAATTCTCCTGCTTTATAAATCACTTTAGTAGCCAAGATGTCAGACTTCACTGCTTACCATGTATAAGGAGATCTCCCGGGGAGACCTGGATAATTACAAAAGCATTATTTGCCTCAGATTTGCTCCAGTGGGCCAGAATGTTCACTGTGCATGAATTAATCTCAAAGTCAAGGGACTTACGTGATGATACCTTATCTCCTCAAAAATTTGAATTAAGTATGTGGATGACAAAAAAGATGGGTTAACTTTTTTAGATTCTCCTAAGCTATATTACTTTTCTGTCAGATAAAATTGAAGAGTAATAAATGGAGTCAAATAATACACTTAGTATGCTTGAGAACAGAGGACTTACACATCAAATGGTGAAATAAATTTCAAGGGAAACATTCTCTAGTAGTCACTTGCTACTAATCTGCAGATTAGGAAGTCTGGATAACAGAAGTTGCATCATTGCTTTTGCAAGGCTTATTAAATGCTTTTATATTATTTGATGGATTTATACATAGATCAAGAATCTTGTTGCTCTCATAGAAAGTTAAAATTGATTCAATTCTCTGTCATTTCATATCTGTTCACTTTTTGAAATGGTAACAGGACTCTGTTTCATACTCCTCACTTCTTAATTATTTCTCTTCCTAAAGAATCCTGTTCAATTAAAGAAGCATAGACGATATATAAAAAATGAATATTTTAATGTTGTATGCAAAGAACATGAAAATCTGCTTAGCCTTCCACATTTTTTGTGAGCTCTATATTGTTATTTTTATGTCCGTCACCACAAAAAAGAAAAAAAAAAAAGCCACAAATCTAACAAAACAGTTCTGATTAATTGTATTATAAATACTAGAATGGAAGTCTATAACAAATTATCCAAGTCCGAATAATAAGAGATGGTAATCTCTTTCAGAGTTTGCATTTTTTTTTAAAACCAGTTTAGGCTTAGGAAGTGAATGTGTTACTATAAATAGAAGTCCATTTTTCTCCTTCTCCTTCTACACTCTGACATGTATTGGTAGTATTACACATTTTAACTACCAGTAACAGCTCCAAAACTCATCATCTTTGTAATCCTCTTTCTGACACTTAAATGAACCAAGGATTCATGATACTTCCTAGAAAATCTGTTACAGGTATCAGATAAGTTGTTAAAATGTGTGATGCAGTATCTGGTCAGATAGCAAATTACAGAAAGAGCTAGAAACTGCTAGACTTCCCAGAGTTCACAAGCAGATTTTCCACTTTCTGAGGATGATAACCACAGAGGCCACTCCAGTTTCCACACCCCACATTTGCTCATGACCACCTTTGGAAAGCATTCTCAATTTTTTTGAAGTCCTGTGAAGAACTGTTCCACTGGAAATCTTTTTAAGTTAACATAGAAGAAACATTTTATGAAAAGAAGGAAATAATTTAGCCAATTGGCATGTAAAAATATAAAGCTGAAGGGAACAAATATGATACATGATATGATCCTAAGTGGTTGAAGCATTATGTCTTGGATACTGGAATGGCAAATGGTATGCTACATCAATTCCTACATGTTTATCAGATGGATATAATATTAAAAAGGACACATCAGAAGTTAAAGCACCTAAAATTCATTTTAAGTTGTTCACTTGAGGAAGAAGAGAAGAACATCATATTTATCACTACTGAAATGTGTCAAAGTTGTAGATACAAGCACTGCAAGTGGCAAAGTACAACCTAGTTAAAGCTCACCCACATTTGAGGAGAAACTACTTGTAGGGCAGAGAAAGTAGATGAATCATCTCACTCATTCAGTACTTAACCTTGTGTCTTAGACTGTCAAAAGCATGATGACATCTTCCTGCTCACTGTAAACCATTTGGAAGTCACCAGTTCATTTTCTGTAGGTGGCTAAATTAATTGTCAGATGCTATCTTGCAGACACTCCCACAATGGATGGTCTAAAAGATGATGGAACACCGATTCTGAATTTTCCATTTCTAAAACAGAATGAGATATCATTTGATCTCTAAGCCATGCAGTTTTTCCAGTTATACTTTTGTAAGGATGGGCATCTGTGGAATTGGCCAAAGTTTTACAAGATTCAACTGGAATTAAGGCAGTCACAGTCATAGGTTTATTGTAGGATTCTTGGCAAAATTGCAGAATGCAAACTAAATTGTTTTCTGATGATAAAATACTATATATATGATTCCATAGACATGAATATTTATGAAGTAATCTCAATGGAATCTGGTAACTGGTTAATTTGAAGGAGGAAACAATTGTCTAATTAAAACAAATGTTTAAATGGAAAAAGCTCATTATTTAAGTCATAGCTGGTTATGACACAAGTTTGTTGACTACAGGTTTTCAGCTTATACTAACAGTTTCTCTAGGAGAATGTTACAGAATTGATTTTTATCAAACCCATTTACTGATAAATATATAAATGAAAAAAAATGTATCCTCTTAAGTCTGAAAAGCAACCTGCTGCCCCATATTTACAGTTCTGTAAGTCTTAACTCACTTGTCTGTCTCCAATTCCTATGCAAGCAAAAATTGGTTGATTAAATAATGAAAGATACGGGTACAAAAAAAAGTGGAAATTAATGTTTTGAAAAGGTATATATTTACTCAGATGAAATAGATTGTATTTAATGTATATTAAAAATTTATTCCATAAACAAAACATGATATGTTTGCATATTTAATTGTTATGAAAATTATGAGCATAATCCTAAATCTGATTGTTGGAATTTTTTTTTAATTATTTATATTGTCCTTGAAGTTTCAGCATTACAGATTTCAGAGGAACACAAAAATTTCTTTCGTATCAAGGTAATTTTATAGTTTTTAAAAAATACCACTGGAATTAAATTAGCTATTCCACAATCGTCCTTCATACAAATATGTATGCACACATTGATACATATCCCCTATGTATGTATCTAAAAAAAATACAACCATGATACTATGCAGAGTTTGATAACACAGAAGGATTGGGTTTTTCAGTTTTACTGGGGAGTAATATGTTTATTAGAACAGTAAGTAGATCTACAGTAAGATGAAATGTACAACTACCTTTCAGAAGAGCATATCTAAAATTTTCATGTAAAATGAGGCAGAACTAACATCTCACACTAATAATGGAATGTTTATGGGACATCCTGTCCATATACCTGTTCACACTGCTGGAACAGAGAATGCAGAGTTCTTCTTCTTCCTATTACAATTACTATTTTATTTTTGTTACTTCTTCCCAGTTTTGTCATACATACAGGTATGGTAGATAAGTCAGGGGGTTTTTCTTTGTATTTTTTTTTTAATTGAATGCTCCTCACTAATAAGACTGTAACTCCAGAGAAGGCATGATATTCAAGTATAGGAGTGCATGTGGGTTAAATATCTCTAAGCCTCAAGTTTTTGTCAATAAAAGAACATTTCTTTCTTCTGACATATGGTGTGTCCAGGGACAAATATCATGCTGTGTATATACACACGTATATATATCAGTGTCAACTCATCATGTTAGCATAGATTCTTCAAAAGCAGGAGAAGACACATGGGCACATGAGCAACTCAACTACCTCAGCAAACCCATTCTGGTGAACACAACTCAACAAGCTTTGTGCATAATTTCCACTGAATTCTGTCAGCACAGTTTCCAAACATGTATTTTTGTACTTATTCTGTGATTACTGAGATTTCCATTTACAATTTCCATGTCCCATGTGGCCACTCCTGTCTGGAATGTCAGATTTTGGGAAATTCATGGCTTGGTATGAGTTTGTGTGTTTGCTGTATAGCCACAGGACCAGCATACATGTGCGCAGTTGCTCAAGCCTGATCCATTACCAAACTTCCCAACCAAAACTACGTTGTTAACGAGCAGTTGCAGTCTCCTTTGCAGTCAGCTTTGGTTCATTGCAACTACCTTAATGTGACAAAAAACAGAACTGCTTCCCAGTTTTGAGGTTGATGCATACAGCTCTGTAGGAGCATCTGCTAAACACAGCCTGTGCACACACTGCTGTCATTGCACAGGCAGGAAACACAGCACACAGCCCTGACAGAGGCTAACTGGGGGCTCATGGATGCAACAGATCACCATGCTCTTTTCTTCATTGACATTTAAGTGCAGATGCTGTCTGTAAAACTCTGATCTCTACCAACAAGATCTGCAGAGTCTCACAAGTTTTTCCTGATTGATTTCCTAGTCTGCAAGAAGTTCCTGGGGTCATAAATCAACAGGTTTTGATACATGTGCTTCAGAAGATCATACTCTTTATAGAGACAATACAAAGTATCTGTGATGGCTGGCATTATAACATGATTATAAACAGTAATTGTAGTCACACCATAATGTGCCCAACGCTAACATGTTTGAAAATCCCTGTTAAGGATGGATGATGTGTCAGTAAAAATTAGGAAACTTGGTTCTGCCTTTCTAAATCGACACAATATGAATTATTCTGGGATTTAATGGCCATCTCCTATCTTTTTATACACTACTCAAGTCAGTTCACAGGATTGACTCAACGTTCAACAGATAATGTGAACTAAAATTAATGCTCATTCCCCATCTCACACTCTCACTATTAAATGGTCTGATATTTCATTTGTAAGAGAAATGTGCTATAGGTTGTCTACCAGTTTTCTTGCATCAATCTTTGTATTGTATTGTAAATTCTATTGGAATAATGTAATAAAAGATACATCTATCTAACCATAAGCACCAGAGCACTATATTATATCCATATTAAGCAGAATGTTGCTCTCTGACAAGCAAATAAAGATTGCACCCACTTTTCCCTACCCATTAAAATACCGTTTATCATAGAATGGCTTGAGTTGGAAGGGAACTCAAGAGCTCAAGTTCCACCTGCCCTGCCACAGGCAGGGTTGCCAACCACTAGATCAAGTACTGGATCAGGTTGCCCAGCATCCCATTTCCCATTGAAAACAGAATAGGTTTTAACAAAAAGATGCTTTAAACTTCTAAGAGAATATACTGAATTGCTCCCTGGACAATTTAAGTGTGACAATCTATTCATTTTAGAGGGATTTTATCATTTGTTCTTTGTTGTGAAGTATTCTCAGTCTACACTGCATCCTCAGGGCAGTTTCCTATTTGTCAGTGACAGGCAGTGGATCGAAGAGAATGGTAGGCATTCTGAAGCTTGTTCCTTTTTTTCCAGTCTTACTTAAACATATACTGTCTCTCCATTTGCTACCCTCTCTATCTAGAGGAGAGATTCCAGGACTAGACAAATACTGAAATACCAAAACATCCTTAATGATAGCTGAGGAGTTGTAAACCGTGATCACAAATTATTAAGTGAATTAGAGAGACACATTTTGAGGACTAACTGCTGTTAAGACTAATGGGAGGAAACTGCAAGCACGTTCACAACACTTAACAAGTCTGCATTGATTTTTTACTTGCAAACATTTTTGTCTGTATTTTCTTTAATGCATTTCAAGTCTAATCCAAGTCTTTCTGAAGTTAATGGAGTATCTCCACTGACTATATTATGCTTTGCATTAAGCCATTCCTATAGCTCACTTATTTACTATATCTGACCCTAAAGGTTTAATATTCCCAGTGCTTTCCTTTTAAAAAACTTGATGAAATACAAGTGGATATAAACTGGTGAGATTTGTCCTCTAAACCTTAATTTTCTTATTTTTCTTTACACAGGGATTTGCCATGTAAGTGCATTTGACTGTGTTTACAACAGATGCAAAATTTAAGAAAAACATTATCTTCTTTCTCTAAAATGATTCCTGCTAAACTAACAGAGGCTGGTTAAGAAAAAGCATAATTTTAATTTTTCTTTATTAGAACTTAGTCAAAAGCTAGGACTATATTTCCTAGACCGAATTTTAGGATATCTCTCATTACTGTAAATTTACCGACTTAAGCAGAGATGCACAACTTTTTACCAGCTATAAACATGAGCCTTAATATTTATATTTAAATTACCTGCTGGTCTGATATGGTAGATAGGCATCCATCCTTAAATAGGAATGAAAAATGGAGTTCCAAAGTGTATTTCAGATTTTGTTAGTGTCTTAGGAGGCACCTTTTTTTTTTTTTTTTTTTTTTTAAACTGTCCCATAAAGTCTTCTAAACTTTATCACATAGGACGATGAAGATATGACAGTGCCAGTACCCTGGCATTCACCTGTGCTTTGAACTGGAAGAGGCAGACTCCTTACTCTTTCTTTCAGTTATTTCTCCTTGAAGCACAGCTAGTAACAGTATCATTCTCAGCACATCACTCATCTTACTCTTCTTCTTACTCTTCTTCATTCTTAATTTTTAATTAAGTTACAAAAATCTTCATTTTAAATTCACATATATACTACATTCAGGAATCTGAGAGATTAATGAACAAGAATAGAAACTAAATTTTAAGAATTGTTCTATAAAATTCAACATTTTTGCAAATTATTCTTACAGTGAAAATGGGTAAAATCAACCAAATTCCTACAGAGGGAATGATCTGCTGCTAATGGTCATGTCTTATGAACACATATACATGAAGACAACTTATTTATTATCTGATGAGAATAAAGAGATTATGGTTCACTTTATGTGAACAAATTGTTATTCACATTTCTGACTTTAGTCAGGATGGAACCTAAACTTGTTCTGGCTAAGAGTAACCAAAAAAGAGAAAGTAAAAGAGCCAGATATCAGAGTAAAATTAAGCTGCATGGAAAACTAAGGTATCTCTGCAAAAAGAAGAATAAACTATGACGTGACATTGAACAGCCTACAGACTGGGATCAAAAGAGCCACCAGATAAGCACTGTCCTCAAAGGCAAAAAAAAAAAAAAAAAAAAGCTGGTGAAGAAAGCTGATGGGTGAAGCACTGCAGTGGAGTGGAAATTTTAAGGTGAATGAGAGCAAAAAGGAGATGCAACTAAGAAAGCTGAATACAATAAAAGAACAAGATAAAGAGATAAAGATCAAAGAAAAGAACAAGGAGAAATTATATCCTGAGGGACTCAGACCAAAGAAAGAGGAATTAAAAGGATGACAGAAAAAGAGGAAATGGATTAGCCACTGCTGATTTGGAAATGCAGCAATATCTAGATGTAAAGACATTTCAATAAGAAATGGCAATATTGAAGTTACTCGTATGCTAATATTACAACATGGAGCGGACCAGTAGGCTGAGGAAAGTCAGTGAATGAAAGACACTTTAGCTGGGTTGTCTGTGTGGGAAAGAATTTAAGGACCTGTAACTGTAAAAATGATAGGAAAATTGCTGTGATGAAAAATTATACTTTTGTAAAAATTCTTGAGAAAGACGATTTTAGTATATGAAGAATAGATCTGTAAAGTATGTCATACCTAAAGGAGAGAAACGAAAAATGTAATGAACAAGAAATAGGTTACAATTGAGCAGATGTAGAAAAAGTGATATGGAATGTAAATATGAACAGAGTAACACATCAGTGAATTTGGATAAAACTGAAAACTGCAAAACATAATGCTATTTGGTCCCAGAACCATTATTGAATTAACAGAGAAAAATAATCCCTTGGGTTACAGAGGAAGCATTAAAGTTTCTGTTTTGTCCAGACTATATATTTCACTAATACTCTTGAAAGCATGATTCAGCAAGATTCTCTACTAATGTCACTCATTCCTTATGTTTTTGTACCAGGAATGCATTAAAAGCAAACAAAAGGATAAAAATCCTCTGAATTTAAAGGACAAAAGTTCACATCTAACATGCCTATATCATTAATTGATTTCCCTAGTAGCCTTTAAGATCAGACTGGGTGGCATGTTTTAAGTTTAGGGCAAGTCCTCTGCTGGAGGTCAGGTTTTTAATTTCATATTGTGGCTCAATTCAATGTTCAGTTTGGCTGCTTTGCTGTGTAAATTTCTGCTAAGAGCACTATATGTTGTTACTGTTAATAAAGTTGTTTGTGATATATAATGCATAGAATTCCTCTGTAAATGTCTCTTTTGCTAGAGGTGTTGAAAATGTGGCCCAGTTTGTCAAAAACACAGCTGCTTTCCTTGGGGTTCCAGAATGCTCATAACAAGTAGATTTTTTTATGAATTTGTGAGAACACCCTGAGGAAAACAGCTGCGTTATTACAGAACTCATGAAATCTCAGACGAGTCTGAACTGTTGTATTTTTAAAGGACTGTTGTATTTTTAAAGGACCTTTCTATTTTCAAGAAATATAACTTTATTTGATTTTTAAAATACATATTTTAGGGGAATATACGATGATGATTATTTTTAGTTGGCTGGCACAAACTGCTAACACTGAAAAACCTTGATTGTTGTTATCATCTTTTCAAATGGAGACAATACATGCCAACATACTAAAAAAAACAGTTGTGGCTGTATTTTTTATTAAGCACTCAACAACTGGACTGGGAATGAGCTGATCCAAGAAACTGTATAGAAAGGTAAATTCACTAATCTGTATGTACACAGCTATGTCAACATATCCAAGCTTACTTTGTGGCTGAAGTCCTACCCCTTACTTGCTATGAGGATTCTCAAAGCCAGCATTTATGAAGCACTGGTAGGTTCTTCAGTGGAAAAAAATGCTCTGGAAATCCAAAGTAGCCTTTGCAGCAAGAAATTATTTCAACTAAATATTGAACTGAATGGTAGTTGGCTTTCACAGATAGACTATTACTTGACAAAGTTTATGCCTCTGTCTATAAATCCAGAAAATCTCTATGGGCACAAGACAAAGGATGATGAAATATGGTGAAATCACTTCTTCCTAAATATGTCCTAAAATATATCTATAGGCTAGGAACAAGATAAAAAGTAGACAAGATATAAATAATGCTATTCTATTTATATACAACCTATTTAATTAATTTACAGCCAGCAGAAGAATTAAATGGCCGTAGGTTTCTCTGCCATGGCAGACGTTAAACTTACCCAAGAACAATGATCCCAGGTTTGATCATTAAAATTGAGTCAATCGTAAATCAACTTGCGCTGTTACAAAGTCTGGCATCATACGGCACTGTTGTGGAGAGGTGTTAATTTAATCAGTCCGATATTGAAACTTGGCTCCAAGCAGCATGTATTTGGCAGACATATTTTATAGCTAATGCAGGTGAAAGTTCTGTAAGCTAAATTGCTACTACAAGCTACTGTATTTCACAACCTATTTTCTTTTTCTTTAGCTTGTTTCTTTCCATCCAGCCATGTATAATTTAGTACATATAACTATGCAAATTGTTTTTCAGTTCCTTATGCCTTTGCACTGAGAAAAAAAATCCAGACTGCAAAATACCTAGAAAGGTTCTAAACAAAAGAATTCATCAAAGGAAACATGCTGGGGAAGTTCCTCGAAAACACTGGACTTTTCCTAGAGAGGAAATTCCAGAAGGAAACTAAATTTTGGAGGAGACTCCAAGAGATGGAGATGCTGAGGGAAACACAGGTAAAGGATGCGATGGGACCCCGTGACCCTGTAACGGGGTTTGAGCCCCCCTCTGCAACATCCAGAGACCCCCCAAGAGACCAGGGGACAGTATCCCCCAGCCCTGCACTGGGGCTATACAGAACATGACTACAAGCACTAGGGTAATCTGCCTGACTTGTCCTGACAGACAGTGGAAATACTAACCCATACTTTTGAAAGAATGTATTCAATGTTATGTAGCAGGACAACAGCATATTGCAGACCAGGAACAGTCATCTAACAAACTCAAGCCCAGAAAAACTGTGGTCTAGATTTAATTTTAACCTCATTTGTTATCTCAATTTTGAACCACCATGGGTGTTGCAATACCACCTCTGGCAGTACTACTGCAGGACTAGCTTCCAAGACAGTTTGTTGAGCTACTTCCTATTACACTGGTCCTACTGCACAGCACAAAGAAGTAAGAGAACGTGTGAATTTTTTACCTTAGGTCTCCTGAGTCCTAGCTCAGTACAGCTTTTTAAATTTCACTGCTTCTGTTCAGTGGCTACATATAGATTAGAAAAGGTTTAAGACTCAATTACACGGAGTTACCTCCAGAGATGTTAATCATGTCAAGAATCTTTTTTTTTTTTTGACAGAGCTTTTGTAAGGATAGATTATCTAAGGTAGTTGCATTAAACCAGAATTCTAATCAAGCAGACAATATTTCTTTTATTTAAAATGTTTATTTTAATGCCTCATTTGCTTGAAGACATAATTCAGTAAAAGCTGAATACTATCAAGTTGTATATCACAAGGCAAACAGCACTATTTATGACAATAAAACTACCCAGAAGAGGGTTGAAAGATGACTCCCCTAGCTCTCTCATGCCACGGAAGTGAACTGATAAACCAGTGGCTGGATGTCAGAAAGGAGAAGAAAACAGTGAACTGAGAGAGAGAGAGGTTACTTTAGTATATTGCGGAAGCTTCTGTAATGCTCAGTAAAGAAAATAGGGTAATTCCATGCTTCTCATGAAAATACTAGTCAAATTTTTAGGAATATAGGCAATTTGGGGTGTTTTAAAAGTGAAGAACAGATTAATTTCACTTCAACACAGTTTTTCTGTCCTACTTAAGAAGGATTGTTCAGCTAATTTAATTTCTGAAATAAACTATTATTGCCATCTACACTATATTGCCTTGTGAGGCAGTCTACAATCCTGAATTATGACCCCCTGATATTCACATGAAAGGTGTTGTGAGAATGGCAATATTTTAGTAGTTTTGAAGACAATTAATTGACTTCCAGAGAGGCAGAGGATTTATTGAAAGTTGCACACTGCCTTGCTTGGATGTAGAACAGCAGTTATTAATCTGGAAAAAGTTGATCTGAGAGAGCCAAAATCAGAATTCAGTTAAAATTCATCATTTGCCTTTAAAAACAACAAAAAATGATAATTAATTTTGGCTGCAGGCTGGGATTTATAGCTCTGGTAGGTGATTTTGTGTTTTCCACACACATTGCAGGTCTTCCTCTCCTTTGAGTGTCAGGTATGAATGATCCTATGTTGGCAACATAGACTAGCCCTTGCTCATGTAGAGGCACTAATTTTGTTGCTGCAATTAGCATGAACAATACAGTTATTCATTTTTAAGCTTTCTATATTTCTCACATTTCAAAATTAAAGAATAAACAAAGCCTAAAACCTTGGAAGAAGCCAGTAAATAGGCCAACTTCTGAATTTTATACATGATTGCCCTCTCACTGTTGCAACAAATTCTGTTTTTACATATCTTCTAAGGTTTTAGCATTAGTATTGCAATTTAGGATTAGAAATGACTGACATTGCAAGATTCTCCAGACACTGATTAAAGCCCTGGCTGTATCATTTTCTGTCTTTCATACAGATGCGTGATTTTTAACCGCTCACATTTATGATCAAAATCCAAATGGAAGGTAACTGGGGATCAGCAAGCATTCAAACATGTGCATCTACAATAAATTTACAACTGTACAGCATTGAGAGCCGTGTCATAAATCTTCAGTGCTTTTAAATATCTTCCCACTCTGTTAAGGGGTGGAATTTAGTTTTAAGCTCTTACACTTAATTTAACATAAAGAGATACGTTTCATGTATAAGTAATTTTTGTGCATCTGTATATTCATTTGAATTTGATCACCTGTATTCACAATAACAGTGAAAATTCTCCCTATACTGATGTTTTGCAAAGACTCAGTAAGATTTCAGTTATTGATGGGCACATTCAGAAAGCTGAACAGATATAAAAACACATGCAAATAAATTAAAATACAGACATTTTGCAAAACGTTTTTTTTTTGTAGAAAAAATGACAAACTGATTGATCTGTATTCCAAGTGTGATAACCTATTACTAGACTTTTTAAAACCTTGAAATTTCATTTTTCAGGCATATATCAGTTTAACTGTCCCTAGTGTGGAGAACTGTTTCCTTTTAACATTGGCAAGCTGGACTTTAATGGTTTAATTATAGTCTGATTAGTTTTTCAATTTTATGATTGTAACGTAGATTTACATTTTCATTCTTCTAACATTGATATTTTTTACTCATTATTTATTGAATACTTCTAAATATATATTCAAATCAGTTGTACTCCTATTGCTCAGTGTTATTGTAACAATTGTAGTGGCAATTTAACTTTGTATTTACTGTTTCATTTAACAGTAAATTAGATGATCCCCCCAGTAAGGTGGATTTCCAGTTTTGGCAATTTATATATTATGTCCAGAAATTGTATGTATATAAACATAACTTTTATATATGTAAAGCTGTTCATTTAGCATATCTATATAAATATATACATGTATATACACAGAGTAAAAATACATATATATGTATATATACACTGTGTGTATATCTGTACACACACACAGTGAAAACCTTCCACTTTCCATGACATACACAGCTATAGGGATTTCATAATATGAAATTTAATATACATATGTAGAGTTTTACAGTAGTAGACTTTATCAGTTATTTAGTCCATTTCTAGTGAACAGCAAGAATGTCAGTTATCAGACTGAAATAAAACACAGACATAGGACTGAAAATCAAGGCATTCAGGATGTGAAATCTGTGGAGTCTTCCAATCCAGAATCAAAGCACTTGGTGAATAGCTAGCTGGCCTGGGCAGTTTGCCCACTGTAAACATCTGGATGGTAACCAAGTGGCCTGCCTGCCTGGTTTCCATCATAAACGTTAATAGATTCAACATATTCCAGTAGGAAATTTGCCCTTTGACTTTTCTATATGTAGGAATCAAATGGAAGGATTTGGTAGATGCTCTATTACTCATTCTCTGCATAGTATCATCACAACACTGAATACCTACAGGTTTTTTTGTGTGTGTTCATAGATTCTTTCCAAGCACCTAACTCAGCAATTACTGAGTCTGGTAAAGTTGAAATAGAAATTGAAAACAGGTTATTAAAAAAGAACAGGAGGGTAAGAATATTCTTATTCTTCTGCTTTCATAACAGTTTTTCCTGTGATAGTTCTTTGAAAAAGTACACCTAAGACAAAAAGTAAAAAAAAAAAAAAGCCAAACAAAACCCCACCCTCCTAAATAACAAAACTGTAAACTTATGTTCATACAAAGCTTCTTTATCTCCATGATGCATCAAATAAAAAACTAAGCTGCCCTTTAGAGAAATTCACAAGTAATGGATAAAGGTAGTAACAAAATAATTGTTTTATGTGCTATCATTCAAATAGCCATAAAGCTTCTGAATTAAGAGCTAATTAATATGAATGAGGGCTGCACTGTTGCTATAGGGATAGAAATGGCATAAATCTATTAAAAAAAAATAAAAACAGCATCACTTGCACCTCTTGATGCCATTCTACCAGTCTGTCTAGATCAGCTACAGAAAAACAAGACTGTGGAATTAATTTATATAGTGAAATTTATCTTTGGAACTAGGGTCACATTTAATTCATAGTGTAGTGAGAGGATTGTTAAGAGGTTTCAGTGGGATTCCCAAGCAGTTGTGACTGATTTAGGCGTACAGGTCCTTCTGGCTTTCAAATGCAAGTCAGGCCCTAAGTCACCTAGACCTCTTTTTTTTGTATGGACCTCCAATCACGCATCCCACACAAGAAAAGATGAAAAGGAAAAAAAATGCACAAGAAATCCATTGGAATCTCCTACCTGATCTTTTTTTTTTTAATCTACATATTTCTGTTGTGTTTCTCTGTTTAGTTACAGATTACTATTCTCATTTTCAAATACAAGAAGTAAATTTCCAGACCTGCAGAGTGATAATTGCAGGCATATATATAAGCTAATATCAAGAGAACTGCTGGTTTCAAGCAGTTCTCATACTCCCTCTAAGGGCTCATATTCATAAGCCTTGGTTGGGATGGAAAAGTGGGCCTTGTTATTTTTGTGGAATATATCTTCTGCTTAGTTTACAAAGATTCCACTTATTTAAACTGTTTTTATTCATGATAGATATATGTCGTATTCTGTTGAGTGTGCTGTTTATTTTAAAATAAGGCGAGTATGCTGTTTATTTTAAAATAAGGCAGCTATTAACAGTGAATCAAATGCACTAAAATCGATTAAAATTTTCTTTACATGTAATTTTTTTTCAGAAAATAAATTAGAATTAATTACTGTTCAAAAGTGCTTATGATGCATGATAAAATAGTGTTACAAATAATGATAAAAATAGAAAAGACAACTGAAATACTTCAAAGCTACACCTCACCCCTGTTTACTTCAATCCATTCTCATACTCTTGCCTGACTGCTGTTCACAAAAACTTGCAACTTTAAACAAAAGCAGGAGGAGGCTGGGTCACTTCTTCCCTTCTAATAGCTTTCAGAGGTTAGTAAGGAGGTACAGTATTTTCTCCTTTTGCTCACATAAGCCTGTAATCCCACTTGTGATTCAAAAGCAGGAATCTGCCTGAAATAAAATTGGAAATTTTATTTCAATTTAAAGAGTGGTAGTGAAAACACAAATTAATGTACTTCAGCCAAAGAAGCTCATATGAACACTCAGTCCAGGCAGTGATCAGAAGTAGAGTGTAATTTAGCATGAAACCAATAATTCTTTCATTTCCTTCACTAAGTATTTTTAGTTCTTAAGAACATATCTGCATTTAGATTTCCTGCATATTGTTATTTTCCTTTTGTTCGGTATAAGTACTTGGTACTTAGTCATTTGCAGACATTATCAAGAGCATGGCATTTTCCTTAGCTTTACATAAACACATCATTATAAACAATGATGCTGTGGTATAAGAGATGTGATGGAGAACCTTCCATAGCTCCTCATCAAAGTTGTCACCTGATATTTGCAGAAAAACTCTTTAAGATGATGCAGTTACAGAAAAACAAAGTCCACCAACCAAGAAAATGAAATCTTGACAAGTATCTAGTCAATATGCTTTTTATAAAAGAGACAAAGTAACAAGCTAATCAGTATATTGCAGTTTGCTTGATTTAGTAATACAGGAGACAGGAAGTTTCAGGAAACTCTTAAGAACAAGAAGGAGATGGATGGGATAGAAGCCCAAAATTGAAATGCTTCAAGCTTTATGTTTGAAGAATGAGAGGTTCCAAAGGAAATCCACTCTGCTTCCAAGTGTGTCTCTGTTAAGACTCGAGGGGAAGCCTGATGCTGCCCAAAACAATATTTCATTGTAATTCTTTTCAGACTATCATAATTTATGGGAAGGACTATAAGGCAAGTTCAGGGTCAGTAATCAGAAATATACATGAGTTACTGCCCCAGCTTGTGCCCTTGCTGGCCTTAATTTAACATGGCCCAGTCACATTCTCTCAAGCACTTAACTTTTAACCATCCACCTTAAAAGATACAGCAATTAGTGATTTAAAAAAAGGAGAGAAAGGCTACATTCCTGAAACATCTGGAGGAGAGGAGAGGCCTCCACTCAAGGATATTTTTAGACAGTGGGATGCCTCAAATAAGAAAGAAAAAATGTGGCTTTGATTTATGTAAAAATAAGCTTTTTAACAAAACAAATTTTATGACAAAGTCACTCATATAAGGAATCATAACATTTCTTCTAACATTAAAGTGTGTTCACAAAGCCCCACATTTGAAGAGTAGTTGTAACTTCTGATATGTATTTTCAGTAACTTATGAATCAAAGAAGAGATATATCTAAGAACAGGAAAAAGCTTAGCTAGTTCATTAAATTTCATTCTCTGCACACGTAAAATATACTTTCCACTTGTCTAAACTGGATTTAGAATTTAGGACTTCCGCATTTTTTGTGTGTGTGTGAACCATTTTCTACTTACTATAGCTATATTTTGCAATTTTTTTTATATAGTGTACTTATAATTTTCCATTATTAGTTTCAGTTTGGTTTTCTTCTCATGTTACTTCTATTTCCTCTTTCTTGGTACTCCTCTAAATTCCTTCCTGTTTTTATTATCTTTTTGGTAGGAAAGTGCCCAAACTCTTTGAAACAGTTCAGGTAAGGTAGCATGCAAAGGAAGATACCCATTACTGTTCCATGCTGCTATTCCTGCTGACCACGAATTCCTCAGAAAGTCATTCTTCATCTGCAACTTTCTGCTCCATTTGAAATTTACTTTCTTGTTGTTAATAATGTTGGCATGAGCTTGTAATAATCACCAAGATTGTGGCATTACAAGCTTCAGTATTGCTTAGTTTTGTCTTTCCAGGTGCTCCATTAGTTGACATCACTTAAAACTAAACAATGAATGATTCTACCTGATTTATTTTCTGGATAATAAACTAACCAGACTTGGAAATCTATTTTGAGATAGTGATATAGTTCTCCTGAGTTTATAAACAAAACAAGAATCTGCATAATGTAGCCTTGGGTACGTTCATTAATAAAGAAAATTTTGTCTGTATTGATGCAGAAATTCAGAAAGAATGGCTGAAGTTAATTGGCTTTGTTCTTTGTGTCAGCTACCATCCAGAAGAGAAATTCTAAAAGCATTGTTTCCAGATTTTTTCCATTGGCTTTAAAATGAGAATATTACATATTTAATTCTACTTCTCAAATAACAGAATTACTTGGTCTGGACAACATTAAAGTGACTTCATTTACAGCCTTCATTTTCAGCAGATAAAAGTCACAGCGTTTTTATAACAATTTCTTGTTTGAATAATCTGAATATTTTCTAGGCTTCGTCCACATAAAGCTTATCTCTAAAAGTGGAAAAATTTGTTCTTGTGTATACTATGCTGAATCTCAATAACAGTTTTTCAGAACACTAGCAATGTGGGGTTTTATTGCAACTGTCTTTTGGGGTTGCAAATTGTTAACATCTGCCTTTTTTAAATAGTCTGCTCTCTAGATATTCTGTTAATGACTGTAATTTTCTAGTCGGCTGCTATCTGTCAAGGTAGTTTAAAGGTCACTTTTTTGCTATGTAATAGAGAACCTTGTGTAGAAAGTGGACATAAGTTCTTTATAGTAAACAGAGCTTATGCTTGGATTTGCTTTGTGTGTGAAAACAGGGAGTTTAGCAGCCCTAGGCCACACTGATCTTTCAATTTTTATTCTACTTTGTTACTTGATCTTCGATCATACTCTTTTCTAAACACATTTTTTTCTAGCAACAGCTTGCTACCTTTTTTTTTTTTAATCCCTGCTTCATTCATGGAACATTTCTTACTCATCTGTAGAGCTAGTAGCATGGGTAAAACCTAGATACTATACATTTCTCACTCAACTCTCCCTTAGTGAGCTTGTTTTCTTGAGATTTTAATTCAGTTAAAAATGTCAGTGGATGCATGAAATCTTTTCATTATTACTTACAAATGTTATGCCATAAAGAACATTAAAGAGCTTGCCTATTTATAGCTTTGTTTATATGTGTTGAATTAAGCTTTTCAGTAGTGACTAAATACATGCTTGACCATTTGCCTTGGAAATATCATTCCTCCTACCCTAGGTATCCATTAGTATGACTTAAATCAGAAAGATTGTCTTCCTCCAATGGCTAAAATCACATAAAGATAATGAGAAAATATTTAACCTCTTTTAGTGTAAAGGCAGCCATACATGAGGGAACTGATTCACATATGAGACATATTTGGCTCTTGGAATCATGATGCTATTTTTATTTGGGAAATAAAAAAACAATTCACCAAATCACAGACTTGCTGAGTTTGGAAGGGACCTCTGCAAGTCATCTGATCCACTTTGCCCTGATCAAGCAGGGTCAACTAGACAAAGTTGTTCAGCACCTTTTACAGTCAAGTCTTGCATATCTCCAATGATAGAGACTACATGACCTCTTGACAACCTTCCCCAGTGTTCAATCTCTCTGACAGCAAAAAAGATTTTTTTAAAATGTTTAAGTAGAATTTCCTGTACTTCATTCACAAAATCAGTTACAGTTACACATTAAGGTAAACCATAGTCATTAATAAACCAAGCTGTAAAATACAGAAGTTAAGAGCTGAATGGTGTTTATTCAGCAAAACTTAGTCCTCTTAGCTTTATCAGCCAGAGTTTAAATTAATCAGGCAGTCTTTACTCTTCAGTAGGGCTCATCTGCTCCCACTGTGCAGGGACTGAGCTGTGAGAGCACTGTATCTTACAGATGAAAGACATGAAAAATAAACAAGCACAGTATTTTGTGGGGTATTTTCTTTTGTTTCTTTCCTTGTTTTTAAAGTAAGGTCTCAGCTGGCACTGCCACTTCCCTAAGGGGTTTTATAGCTCTGAGCTCTGGAAGAGCTATGGCCTCCTAACTTGTCTTCACAACTACTTCTTGTCATCTTTGTCAATTCTGCTAATTTAGGTGATTAAGTTTACCAGTTGGTTTGTCCAGGCCCCTTTTAAGAGGCAAAGGAGGTACCTACTCATCTAAAGCTGTCTGTTTACAGAAGGAAGATAAGGATATTAGAAAGTTATGTTGGTTGGATAAATCATGTAAGTAGTTTCTTTTTGCTCCTTGTCTTTGACTCAGGCCCGCACATCCTGGTAGGAGTAGTGCATATACATAAAATTTTGCAAAACTGAAACTTATATTCCATTGTTAGGGTTAGCTACAAGCCTCAGAACATTAGTTTCCCTTCAGTATGCAAGTTTTTCAGTAAACGTGTCTGCAGCAGTGAAAAGCACAGGAAGCTAGCAGAACTTAGTGCAGAGTACCACAAGCCACCAGTCTAACAGATACCTCAGTACCAAGGATCTTCACAAATCTGAATAGTTAAGAGAGAGACCTTTAACCATTGAGAGAATATCTAAGGACTTATGTGTTTAAAAACTCATTCAAAAAGTGCACGTAGAAGTGGATGTAGATATATTCCACAATTCATAAAAATAAAGATTCTTCTGTCATGAAAATTTTTCTATGAATGCAAGAGGTTTGTGCAGATGATTTCTGAAGAAAAGTAAGTTATTAAGGGAGACACACTATGGCAATCTAAGGCAAGATACCACCTGACAGCAGAATTGCCATAAGAGAAACCTGAGCTTATATCTGTTTGGAAACTCACAGTCATGGTAAGGAGCTGACCAGATCTTTCAGTGTAACTGACAAAAACAGTCTGTAGAATTCTTTTCTCAGCTGTTGACTAGAGATGATGAATAGTAATAGATTTTGCATATTGAAACTAATAAATGCAGGCACTGGTGCTCTGGGACTATAATGAATTCCATGAAATTGCTCACTTGTTAGCTGAATGGCATTAATGAATGACCTTCCCAACTCAAATTCAGAAATTCACAGATCAGACAGGTCATCTCTAACTGCCATCACCTATTCATATGTATATTCAACATCACACTTAAAACTGGGGCTGTTGTCTCCAGATTAAGATAAAAATCAATAACAACGACATCATTATTTCCAAGAATACTCTGTCTTGGGAATGATATAAATATTTGCATAATAACAAACATTTGAATATTAATTTCAACAGCAGTTGTGATCTGCAAAACCCACCCAGTGGAAATTTGCACACTGAGTTTTGTGCCGTGTAGTGTTACCAGTAAAAATATCAGCTTTCAAGTGCAGTATTTTCTTAGCTATTTAGAGGAAGACATAACACATTAAAGTTACATTTTGCATACACAACCTCAACTAACCCACAGTAAAAGAGAGCTTTTAATTTAGTCTTCATTTTAGTGAGTCATATAATTTAAAGAATAACAAACATGGCCTGAATTTCACCATATTATTTTGTACCATTGTCTAGTTAGAGGTAAAAAAAAAAAAAAAAAAAGGAAAAAAAAGAAAGTGTCAAAAATAAGGCAATAAAATCACACTGCTCAAAGCTATCATTTTTCTGAGTAGCAAAAAGCAGTGAATATTAACAATTTTGATAAAATCCGAGCAGGTCTAGTAGATAAAGTCCAAAACATGATGGTATTGTTTAAAAAGTCACAGTGCAAAAGCAGATTAAAAGCAGATGTTTATAGGTGAAATAACCTTTCATACCAAGAAGCTATTATGTTACTGAATAAAGCTGAATTTATCATCGCCGTGAACTCTGCAGAAGTTTTTTTGGCATGGGAATTGGCTGTTGTTTATTGATATTTAACGTGAGAATGATGTACACTTTGTAAAGCATTAGCCCAACTTCTTTAGTCTACGTATTAGAACAATAACTGATGGAAACAACTAGAAACAAATATAGTTCAGATTTGAGAGATTTCAGACCTACATAATGGATTAGATTATATGAAGAAAGTAGGGGCCTTCAGCCTCCTGCCTTTAGTCATATGAAACAGCCTCCTAAATCTGAGAACCTTTAAAGTGTGAGCCTCGCTCAACATCTATTACAATAGTATTTGTTGTAAGAGGTATCACAGAATCTGGGTATACGAGATTTACTTTTGAAAACTTGAGCTTAAGTTTTTACTGTCACTTTTTTTTCAATTATTCTATATTAAAAATTACATGTTAAAGCCACAATAAAACATCAACAGATTTAATCCCCAGTTTGAGAACAGATTATCTTCATATCATTATTAAGGGTTCCATGTACTGTGGCTGGTTAATACCTATAGTAAATTAATCTATTGGAGAGTATAACTACAGCTATCAGAATATCTCACACTTCCACAAAATATTTGGATCATATACTTCTCCTTCTATAAAATGGAGTTAGTGATATTTACGTATGTACATAATGCTCTACTAGTGAAAAATGATATATTTAACTCTCAGTTGTACCTTCAACTTAATTGTTATACTACTCAGTTATATTATGATACTTATCATTGACCAGGCAATCTTGTTGGTATGTATTATATAAGTACAGAATGAAAAATCACTTCTCACTTGGCTTCTGCAATCAAAGACGACACTGACTGGGTCCTAGAATTAGTCTTACCTTTCTTCCTTTGTCCACTATCTATGTGTGGGTGTTTTCCAGTGGTCTTTGTCTTTATTATTTTTCTTATCCTCCAATAACCACATTGTACATCCTGTAAGTATAAATATCACAATAGCCTTAGAAGGTGGACCTATATGCAACTAAAAATTTTCTGCTTGCTGTCTGTGCTGTGCAGCTCATATGTACAAAGAAGACATACAGCAAGTCCCTTTAACTTCCAATTATTCTTGAATCACTGAATTACATTTAAGCAGGTTAGACATCACTCATGCACAATCTAAAGATTTATGTGAGACTTAAGTAGAGAAAGACCAGTACAGCTTGTGTAGTACTGAAGTTGAAAAAAAGCTGTATTTTTACTTTTTCCTAAATTCTCAAAATAATTACCCCTACTTTTGACAGAAACTGGGAGAGCTCATTGAATTAAACACATCCAGTATACGTTATGTTTTACTATAAGCAGTCACATCACTTTTAGCCATTTTACATAGAATACAAATGGTCAATATGAAGCCCTTTAACAAAATACTGACTAGTACTAAGAGGTCTTCCTTTATGTTGTCACCCTTAAGCTAGTAACAAAAGAGCTATTTTCCTGTGCTCACAGTTCTGTATTGACACTTAATTCTGTTCTGCCTAAAGCAGATTTTACAATCACAACTGTCATTCACACATTTATTGCTTAGTTTTGAGTTGAATTCCAATTACTTTCTTTCAATGTCAAAGTGACTGTGCTGGAACTACTAAGTATTGACAGCTGGTGACAAAAACAGAAAAAACGTACAGCAGGACAGGATTTGGAAATTCAGGGTTTTTTCTTTGCAGCAATTTGCAGTAACAGTGAAAAGGAACAGAAAAAGAGCAAGCAGGCACTCACACTGTGATACAAATACCTGTGAAAGTTGTTAATTTTTCTGGAGTCTTATTTTCATTAGTGTTTATAGTTGAAAATATTATCTTGTATACAAACTGTATATTCATAGGAAAATACATTCTATTTTCCTTTGGCTAAAGAAGTCAGCCTAACAGAAAATAGGACAATAACTTGGTCCTTAGACTATGGGCACAAGATAGACTTCCTACCCTACCTGAGGATAAAGGCATTCTATTTTTGATAGTGGCAAGAACACAAAAGACAGGTCTCTAGAGTTACTTTTGTGTTGTAAAAAGACCAACAGCCTTTGTAGAGGTGGACAGCTTATATTTGTACTTACTGTCATATTGCTTTAGCTACCTTCTCTTGTTTACAGATAATTATTAAGAATTGCATTCAGTGTCCATTGGACACCAATGTAGAAGACATCACCTGGATTTCTAGTCTGTAATTCAAACAAAGTACAATTTCTCCTGAGCCAGCCAACATTTTATAGTGTCTCATAGTGGCCAGGAAAGAAACATTGCTAATAGCCTTTGTATGATCTGTGCTAACAGTCCTATATCAATATATCTTCCAGATTGATGTTTCTGTGTAGTCTTATCCCAGGAACTTCAACTTTATATACAAACCTGCTCCTGTCACAGGTCATGTTTTTCTATTAAATAATTTTTTCTTATCCAGATCAAAGCACAATCTGGTTAAAACGGGAGGAGTTTTTTGTATTATCCTATACAACAATTTAGGTGTCAAGCACAACCCAAACTATAGTCTTAAGAAAGACTGTCTCCCAAATGGGATGCTTAAAAATAAACACTGTCTTTCCAACAGAACCTGCCAGAACCTTGCTGTTCTAGCAAGCTTAGGAAAACACTGGACATCAGCTGCCTCTTAGAGAAATTCTTCTCTGGTCTGTGGTAAAAAAAAAAAGTTATCTCCCTCAGTTCTATTCATAAGCAAAGGAATCTTCTTATTTATTTATTTTTAATTTCCTAATTATTCTATATTTTCTATCATTCTCTTTCACCCTCAGTTGGGTTGCAGTTTTCCTCGGAGAGCTGAGGTCTTTATGCTCCTTTTGATGTCCTGTTGGCAGCTTCCCTATCCCACCTCTAAGCATTCTTGGTGTTTTCCCCTCACCCCTGCACCTCTTCTTATTACATTCTCTTAACCTGTCTCCTCCCCAGAACTGTTACTAACTGTAATTTCATCCATTTGTTACATGCTTCAGAGAGAAAATTTCCTAATGGAGGCAAGATCACAACACTAAGCCTAGTACTCCGTTGTACTGCAACCTGCAGCTAATCTTCAGCATTACTTCTACTGATTATGGCATGCTCCTGATCCATGCACTGCACCAAATAAAAGTTGGTGAGTTCTCTGTTTGCTTTCAGCCTGATTGTTTCTGTGGAAAGGCAAAAAGGTTTCCAGAAACCAAGGATTAAAAAACATTTCTAGCATTTTTTTTCTAAGTAAAATGAAGTACTTCATCTTTCTAAAAATGTATGAAGAAGCAAAAAACCCAAACATTACCAGCGCTGGTCTAACAGCCAGACACCTTCTGTTCTTGTTGTGTCCAGGATATGCTTTCTAATTTGCTACATGTCCTCTAGAAAATATCTGCATATACGCCATTTAAAGTAAAGGAACAAAAAAAGTATTCTCATGGTTGATTTTCATGTTAGGAAGTCTCTACTGCCAAAGCACTGTAACGTCAACCTGCCTGAATTCCTGTGCCACCAGTAAATGAAGCCTAAAAGTATCTCAGCCACATGTGAACTTACCCACCTATTTAACGACATCACTTTTTTTGTGAAGGAAAGGGCAATTTCTTAAACCCCAGCCACTCTTCAGTCACCCTACCAGTTCTTTATTTTAACTCTTCCATGGTACAGTTCATTTTTATAACTGTTTCTTTGACAAATCAAAACTGTTATTTCCAGTGCAATCCCAAAGCACAGCAAATACGCTAAGTATTGCTATTATTACAGGATGTGAACAAAGCTCGTATATACAAGGTCAACCAATTTTGCCTTTGCAAAATGGTGTGATTTTTTTTCTTTTCATTTTTCATTGCTGAGTACAAAGTAGCCCAAATGTCAAAAAAAAACCAAAACCAGAACAACAAAGAACAGAAGAACAGAGTCTGGTTTAAGCGTTAAAGTCATACTTCAACAGTTTCTTCTGAAATTATGATCTCAAGAAACCACAAAAAAAAAAAAAAAAAGATAAAAATAAAATTGAATTATCACAAACCTTGCAATTATAACCATTAAATAAACATAATTAGTGGAATAAAAATTATCCATCACATAGCCTTTCTTCTGAGTTTTTCACCATGAGCCTTTATTATTTTTTCTATTAATTCAAGTAAATTTTTATTTTAGAGTCCACTTAAATGTTACCTTTTTAACCCTCTTCTGTCATTGTTGCACTAAACTACACATGGATTTGACAATGACCCTACATGAATGTTCAGAGTTTCTTCTCTATGGAAATTATAATTTTTATTTTTTCAGCTCTGGTTTGCAGTGAAAACAAATACACAGTGTACTGCTCAGAGAAGTGGGATGGGTGGAGTTTTTACGGAGATTGTGAAAGAGCACTAAACTAGAAGTGGCAGAGAATTGCTCCTAAGCAGAATGAGAGATACATGAACATTTGAGTCATATACTTCATTCACTGAGCTAATGCAGAGTGAACAGAAATGGGACTGCTTTATCTGGAAAATAAAAGGAACGTTTTTAAAAATATTTTTTAAAAAAAATTATCACATTTTAATTTCAAAAAAGTAAGTAAGATTTAGGTTGAAATAATAAATGTAGCCATAAATATACTGATACTATTCCAGCAGCAAACTGTAAAAGCACAGATTAGCATAAAATGCCAGACAGATAAAAAAGGACTTTAACCCTCAAAGTTTACAGTATATTTCCCCTCTTTTAGGTCAGCCAGTAGATAACTTGTCAGTCAAATCATGCAGAGATTTTTTCTTCCTACAGATATGATCATTTCTAGGAGACTGAAATTGTTCTGAGCCAGTCCTTTTGCTTGCATTCAGTAACAGCAGGCAACGGGCACAGACTGTCCCTGTAAAAGATTTACTTTAGGTCTGGAAAGAGAATAACAATCTGTAGTGTCATAATATGTTTGGCAGTTTCTCATTGTTACAGGCTCTGCTCATTCCTAGGAGAGAAATGAAGTAAGTGCAAAGGAGCATGACTGTATTTTGCAGTACTAAACAAATGATTCAGATATCAAATCACTGTCAAACACTTCTGCTTTTTTTCCTTCCATGAGCATCCCTACGCAGCCTTCAAAGACCATGAAATTCTCAAAAATATCAAACTCTATGTAGACTTGAAATTTATTCTTTGGCTCACTTGAAATTTTACATTTCAAACTCAAGAGAGGCTGAATGTATGTATAGACTTTCTTTGCTGTTTGTTTTTAAACAAAATGTTAGGAAGCAAATATCAGCACTTATTGAAAATTAAGGACTTTGTCTAAAAAGACTGTCAGTAGGAATTTAACAGAAACAGGAATCCCTTCAGATAATTATCACTAAAAGTTTAAGACCACATATTCTGAGTTTTTCAACAACATCTAAGTAAGCAGACGTAACTTTGATTTTCTGCAAATGTTTAGGCAATTAGCACAGCATAGCCCATTGGCGTAAAGCAGTAAACAGGAAAAATACAATTCCTGATTTCTGCTGTAGAATCCATTACTCAAGCAGGCAATTGTGGCTCCATACACCTCTGCCACTCATTATCTACCTTGCTGATTAAGGCTGAGATCATCTGTACAAGAGCTGCCTTTCATCTGATGTGTATATAATATCCAGCACAACAAGGTGACAGTCTAGCAGAGTTAAGAGGATTTCTGATATAAATAAACCTTCAATAACACAGAGAAAATATAGAAGAGGTAGGAATTTCTCCAAATTCTTCATTTACTCAAGAATTAAATATGTAAATAAAAATAAAAAATGACTTCTTGCCATATGAGTGCAGATATATGCACATAGTATTACAGCTCAAAAATTATCCTCTGAGGGCAAACTTCATATATAATAATAATAAAATATCCAATCTTATGACTTACAATCACTTGTAACTATTGTTTTCAAAATAATTTCACCTCCTTATATGACTGTATTCATGACTATATGGTATAATATTTTCCAGTGAAAAATGTATTAATTCATTTCACTCATTACCCAATCACTTGTTAAAATAAATTATTCATGAAGAGAATTAGTATATTTGACCTCTGGAAGATAGAAGACATATAATGACCTCAAAAAATTAGGAACTACAATTACGAATATGAAGAAAATAGAGAATGGTGTGACTGCACTTTGACTACAAAGTCTCGCAAGAATTAAGCTATTCAGAAAAAAAGTCTACATTTAATTTCCTTACTGTGATGATGCCATGAATATTTACAGGACTGTAACATTTTATTCTTTACAGACAATTTCTAATTTCAGTACACCTTTAATCCAAAGAAACACATCAATAATCAGCAATAATTTTTGCTTTACCAGTCAGAGTCCAAACAGAACACCCAGCAGTTCTGGAACCTGCTCTGGGAAAAGCTATTCTGAGTGCATGGGCAGAAACTCACATGAATCATCACTTAAATATGTGATCAATGTCTCTGAGCATAAAATAGCTATGCATCACACTAGAAAGGCAGCACATATTAAATATAATCTTACCACCTTTTCTGGTTGCTATGTTTACCAATTTTAACTCCTCAATTATCTGATTTTTCTCTTTTTGAATGTTATACTTTAAGTACATTCCTTGATTTTCCTGTTGCTTCAATTTCTGCTACTTTGGAAATACTCAAATGTGCAAAGATCCATGTTTGCTCGTTTTATTAAATAAGAACTTGAAAATCTTTTTTTCTGTAGTCAGGTAATGGTTTACATAACATTGCTTTTCATATTTTACTTTTAGATTCCATGAAACTGCTTTACCTGCACACTCCTCAACATATCGAAGCTCAGCTTCCATATTTGGAAGCTTCTGATGCTTTTGACTTATTTCCTGGAGAAGCAATGAACTTGGAGAGCCATGTTCTTGTTCCTAATTATAGAAGAATTTTACTGCAGGATGTGGCAATAATATTTTCCTTGCTGCAGAGGTAGTACGAATTTTATTCAGGATATGGTATGTAGATATAGCATCCTTGTTTAAATTACACATAAATACTTACAAAAGGTCTTCCAAAATATAGGATAAAATGAAAACACATTTTCATCCAAGATCTAACTTGTCTGTAGAATAATAAGTAGGACTTTAACTTTTTATCGTTATATTTTATAAGTTACTTTAGAAATGCTAGAAAAAATATTGCTTTGTAGTACTTTTTTTTTAATAACCAGTCTTGCATTTTACTACTTTTGCTCTCTTAAAGAAACTACAGGAACACACATGAGAAATTATTAACACACAAGTTAAACTAAATTTTTCATTTCTTGCAATGTTACAGCAGTGGCCACCAACAGCAGGAGTTCTGTATACTTGCTGTCAGTCGATCACTCAAAATCTACTGTGGAACAAGAATTACTTGGCTTCCAACAAATAGCTCTACTTCACTTTTACTGTTCATTCTGCAAAAGGATGAGACTAAGGTAAGTGGTGCAGACTGCCAGAAGTTGGATATTTCTACTCAACAAATTTGTATATGATTCTCTTATTTTCACATGCCTACCACTGAGTAAACAAAGACCCTAAAACTGCCCTATCCCAACACTAATCAAAAGGCAAATTCTACAGTGCTCCTTGAATATGATGAAATAGGTAATGGTCTTTTTTGGGACTTACCTCTAACAGCATGTTTACTAAAGAGAAAGCCATATTGCTGGTTTATTCTCCCTTTTGCTGACTGCCTGGAATTGTAACAAAGCTCAGTTTCTTTTGCAAAGCTGCCTGAAATATTACAATGCTAAAGTCATAACCCCTTTGTGGCTTGTGGGGCTGGATGGCAAACGCACGCTTAAAATCTGCCAGTCCAAAGGTGCTGAACCATGAATGCCAATGAAAGCCTCTTGCTTTTTGAATGTCATCAGCATTAGAAGTTAATTTATGGACTCCTTTTCCTGAAGTGCAGACACTTAATCTGAAATCACTGACAGGCTGGCAGTTTTAACATTGAGTTGGGTATCAAAGTTCTTCTAGACAGAGAGGCAGGACAGCGGCTTCCCTGATTGCCTGATCAATATTCCGCTTCAGCTGAGACACCTGCCACTGCTATTGTACCTCCTGAGTACATTCTGCAGCTTCCTGCATAATATTTAAACTGTGTACCTATTTAATGCAAAACCAGATGCAGAAAGATATGAATACAGTTTTATTCACAAATTCTAAAGCATTTTAAACTATTGTATTCCTGAAAAAGGTTGCCTTATTTAAAAAAAAAGTAAAAATAACTCAGATTTTCAGGTGTTCAGGGTTTTTTTGTTTGTTTTTCTTTCAATGTCTTGAAGACAGAAAAACGTACTGAAAGCCCACAGCTGAGTTTCAGAGGCTCAGGAGCTAATCAGGCTCTCGTTTAGCTGAGTGTCTCTTCAGAGTAATTCCATTAAAGCTCCATTGAGGGACTCAACAGACAACAGTTGAATTTCTGGGTTCCTGATTTGACTAGGCATTAATTTTATTATTATTGTTATTATTATTTGGCCTCCAGCTGCCATTTTGTTAGCTGGAGATACACCTTGTGATCAGCTCAAGGTACAATGTCATGTTTACTTCACTAATGACTCTCTATTCTGAGAGCAGAAAATGCAGAATACTACTACTATAATCAAAAGAGAGCTTTTAAATATTTTTTCCTTTTTAGTGGAAAAAATTGAAATAGGAGAGCTGTTTGACACATTTAGAATTTTTGGTTAGGCTAAAGTTCCTTTTCAGGATCAACAAAAAGTAACAAATGTTGGCATATCTTTGTTGTTGTCCTAAAAATGATCCCCCTGTACAGACAAAGTGAACAAAATCACACCAGAGTCATGGAGAGCATCAAACTCCTCCTTTCTACTATGTGAGCTGAAAGAAATGAGACTGGGATTCTTAGAGGATGAGGGCTGAACAGGGAAAACAAACTGGGAGATATTTGAATAAGTAACCTTGAAATAAATTATGTGAGATATTAAGTTAGCATTAGAGTTGTGTACTGTTGTTAAAGCAAATAGGAAATCTATAGTTATGTGATCACTTTCTGCCAACACCAATGGCTCTATCTATGAGCAGCCTTTAGGAAAGCAGGAGACAAACAAAAAGAAGAGTGGAAAAAATGAATGCAAAAGAGAAACATTACAAGCAACTGGCTGATGAGGTTAGGGTGATCATCACAGCCATTAAGAAAAGCATATAAAGATAGCTTTGTCCGGAGTGCTAACCAATTCCAAAATGCATTTTTGTTCGCTCTGCCACGTGTCCAGCTAACACATTTCAAAATGCTTTTTTGCTACAGGTCCTCCACATTTCCAAATGAATCAATATACACTGGGACTCCATTGTCTAGATTATTTAACTGCTGTAATAAGCATGCTTGATTGCTAGGGTCTGTCATTCCAGAGGCCAAATCAAAGACATGATATTAACTTCTTTCAAAGATGCAGGAACCAAGGCAGTAGAAGAATGCAAATAAATCAATTCTGCATGCTTAATCCCATCTCCCTTTCATGCATGCCCGGTAATGGAAAATGATTTTTTTCCACCCTGCCTTATCATTCTGAGGTATGAAAAAGAGATTTTGTCACAGTAATGAAGCACAGGAAAAGGGAGCTTGTTATAAACTGATTACAGTTTAGATTGAAGGGCAGGTTTTCATTAGCTTTGTTAGATTGGGCATAATCATTGGACTAGAGTAATTACCCCACAAGAAACTTCTGAATGAGAAGGTGAGTCCAATGTACACTGCTCAAAAATAAAAAGCAAAGAGCTAAGGTGTAAAAAAGAAAAACAGAAGTTCTTCCAAGCTACATCAATGAAAACAGTTGAACTTCTCATTAAGAAACTCAACAAAGAAAGTATACATTCTATCTGAGGAATCAAGATTTTATTTAAATGTTGTTCTTTCTGCAGTCAACTATCCATCTTTTTTTGTTCCATAACATCCAGGGAGATATATCTATCTTTCCACCTGCAATTACTCAAGCATTAGCGGCAGGGATACAAATCAGGCTGGTCACGACGTGGTTCTGACTTACAGTCAGAAGCACATGTATAGCTGAACCTTCCCTAAGTGCAACTTACTGCACTTACTTGCTTCCGTAGGGATTAACCCATTGTAATCTGCACAAGACCAACGATCTTGCCTCTTTTCTCAGGAAGATGCCAAACAAAATGCCTTCGTTTCACACTGAGAAGAAAAACCTCAAAAAATTCGCTTACTCAAAAATTTTAGAGAACTCTTCTCTAAAGGACAAATTGTTCATGGAAGGAGAAGTAGTTCTCTATAAAATAAATTAAAGGCTGTAATGATGGTATCATTAGTTCTCTTACAATTCAATCTCTTCTTTATACACATAAAGCACCAACCCTCTCAAATCTATTATGTTTTAGTGTCTGATTTATGAAAAAATCCCAGGACATTAATGATGCCACAGGTAACAGTTGTAATATTTCAAGTAGTTTAAGGCACTGTTCTAACAATGGAGTACATTTTGTTTGAACTCCACTGCACTTTATTCTTAATCTTGCAATACTTGCTTTGGGGAGCACTGAGCAATAGAGGCGCAGTTTCAGTCACAGTACTTCATAAATTCCTTTCTTCCATGACCTATCCTCTCTCCTGACTCTGCAGTAGTCGCCCTTTACTCTACCCTTGGTCTCTTTTCTATACATACACCTTCACTACATATCTGCAACAGCCTTCATATTCACATAAACCAAATGTCTTTCTCCACCTCCTTTAGCAAATCTACCCATCTTCTCTCATCATTAATAATCCTCCTCAGCTCCTTTCCAAGTGTGGTCCCATGTATACAGATACACACATGTACACGCATGATCTTCCTCTCGTATTTAGCTTGCAATTTCTTGCAGGCATGGTCCACTGGTAGAAGTCATTCAGTGAATATGTCATCTGAGAGAGGCCCAGTCACACAGGCTCTGAATCTCACTCAGTCACTGCTGCCTTATTCACTTTCCCATCTCACCTTCTGTCTCAGCTTGAGTTTAAGTGGTCTCTAGAGCTTCTCACAGCACAGTTTTGGTTCACTTGCCAGTGGCAGTGCTGCCACTACAGCACCTTTCCCAAGAGAGCCCTGATCTCAGGCTGGGCCTCTGTAGATTAGGATGACACACACAAATAGCACTGGATGTAACAGCAGACTTCTGCCATGAAAATCTCAAACTGCAGAACAGTGAGTGAGGTGAGTGCAGAACAGCTATAAGGAAGCTCTTAATTATGCCTTGTGCTATGAACACCCCTAATATCCTAAATAATCTTTCCCATGTTCTTCCTATCTCTCTCTCTCCCAGTCTTTTAATCCATCTCTATTTTAGCACAAAATACATGGAATCACAATATATTGAGATGCACCAAAGTTATACAGAGCAGAATTCTATCTATGGTGGGACCCCTTTGAGGTGAAACAGCCAATACCATTTTGCAACAGTAGCTGACTCTTTCTCTCTTTACTCCTAAAAGTTACTGCTTATGGAAAGAAAAGAGGTTACATCTAATCCTTTGTTATTTCCCATTGGTTAGGCTGCAATATGAATGCTTTAGAAAAGAAGTCTATACAGGTATTAAATCAGACAACTCTGTGACTTGATGAAAAATTTCTTATTCTTTTTTGCTTATTTTTTAAAGTATGCTTGCCAAAGCAGTTTTTTCTACTTCTGCCCCAAGATCTCCTTCAACTACATGTATTCTTGTGTGACTTGTAAAAACCCAAACAGGTAACATTGTTCAAAAATCTATTTACTTGTTTTTCAAGATGAGTGTGAATTTTCACTGATAACAACACTTTTGTTCAATACTGTGCCCTTTATCTGATTAGTTAAGAGTTTTATAAACTTTAATTAAATCTGAAAGCACTCTTACAAATTAAAGAAGCAATGCTATATTCACTTTGGGTCGCCTAAACTGGAGTGAGTGAAAGAAAGGATCCTGTTCCTTAATTTCTCGCGCAAAATTTTGGGCCATCACTGTACAGCAAAGTAATTTCTATTAACTTTCGCAGTTATTGAGGACTAAATATGACAGACTAGCACCCACTGCAAAGCTCACTCATGTGTTTGTATATTCCCATCTGTTTTCACTTGATTAACATCATAGTATTTGTAAGGTGAAAAAACTGAACTAGTGCTGAAGAGGAAATATATCAGTAACAGACTGAGATCCTGTTTCTCATAAATATTAAAATTTGCATCAAAGTCTTTTGAAAAGACATCTTAAAATAGTTAATACAAATGATCACACACTCTCTCTCTTTCCATTTTTCTTGAACAAAATTGAGAGCAAAAGTGTTAACTATTCTATTGCAAGTTTTTATGACACAATCACTGTACTGATTGCCATGGATATCCTGCTTCTTCCTACTGCTACAAAATCAAGTTTTTAAAGGTTGCTGGAAGAATTTAACCCCAATAGATCCTGCCATCACACTTCACTTTTACATGGTTTGTTACTTCTACTGTGCATGACACTGTGAAAGCAGAGGTCAGGGTCTTATTAAGACAGGTTACCAAAAGCTGGAGGAAAGTGAATTCCTATCCCCATCACCATTAGATGCAGTGACCAGACTTGCCTCTCACTGCTCATTGTTTAAGTCAAACCTTGACCTAGTGACACAAAAAAAGGAACTTCACTGCCTTCTTTATTCTCTACTGATGAAAAAGAAAGCCCTACCCTCTATTTACAGATCATAAATCTAATATCCATCACAAAGACTACTTTGCAAAACATAGACCCTAAAATTTAGATCAAGATTTATCATATTAGGCAGAACTACCCAGAGCCATGAGTGACATGCATGACAAAACAGACTCAGCACCTACTTAGTATTAGAAAGAAAAGGAAAAAGTTCTGAATTTGTGCATTGAGTTGTCTAGATCTGTAGAACTTGGCTCACTTGAGTGTGAGGAATTGACACACAATTCTTTACGAGGCTTTTACTTCATTCCAGTATGATAAATACCATATAATCCAGTCATGTGACCATCTACTACTCCTCATTCATAGCACTTATACCTGCACCAGAGAAGGCAGGTTACATGAGGTTTCACTCTTCTTAAGCAAGAGAAAGTTTAGAAAGAATAGACAAACTGTGGCACTTCAGCAAATGAACAAAGGCAGAAGAGAAGTATCCCTCTTCATATGGAAAAGGAGTGGGTTTGGAGCATGTGTGTAATGTGCAGAATACCACAGTTAGAAGCACATTTTTGGTAATCTACACAACTCATTTCAGACAATGGAAAATATGCAAGGAATACACTCTGGATGTAGAGAAAAGAGCAGACAAAAGATGTCACACTAGAAGCAGGCTGCAAGAAACTTAGCTGAGAGTGAGAAGAACTATTAGTCAGCTGGAGAGACAGATGAGAGGCTTGAATCTTTCTTTCTCCTTTCTTTGCCTAAGATCTTCTCATTCAGAGCCTCATACAATGCTTGCTCTGTAAACTTTGGGAAATCCAAACTGTGCTTCAAGTCTAAGGAATAAGGTATTCATTAGAGGAAGAGAAATGGAAGGAAAACAAGAGTGGTCAGGACAGAGTTGGGGGTCAGAGGAGATTACACATTTTGCCTGTTCTCTCATTTCACTTATAAATCAGCCTTTTTTTTTTTTTTTCAGCTGTGTAATCTATGCTCATGGGTATACAAAGTTTGGATGAAAATTTGACAGAACTGAAGATGGATATCTTCTATTTACAGAATTACCATTCCAATTAAACAACACTTATTGCCATAAGTTTCACATCAGTTCTCTGAGATGAAACAGATTCTTGATTAAGCATGTCCTGATCAAGTGCAGTGCACTGTGCAAGTGTTTTAATGTTATGCACCAGTGATATTTTGAATTGCTCAATTAAACAATTCCTAAATTTAAAATAAAATTAAAAAAAAAAAGGTAAAGGAAGAAAGAAAACGTCCCCACAGTAAACAACAGAAAAGTTATTACAGCATGATGGCACTTCCTTTGGGGAAAAGGGCACTGAAAAGCTTACCAGACTGAGATGTACACCTATGCAAGATTTACATTATACAAAATAATGTCCTGACAGTGGCAGTACTGGCAGATAGTACTAACAAATCAGTGCTTAACATGCTAATCTATTAAACCTATTACTTACAACTTCCAACATTTTTCAAGCATAAAGGGTTTTTTAAAAATCTCTGGACAAGAACATCTCCATCATTTTATAACCATATTATGATTTTATTATTATGTCAGTGTGACATGTCCTCCCCCTCACTTTCATTTGCTTTATTGTAATATTTTCCTCATTTTCTCTCACTGGTTATTTTAATTTATAGTCACAGTCAGAGCACTTGTAAAAATAAAAATATTTTTTGTTCCTTAGTACAGGGCAGAGATTAAGCATATTTGAATCCATCTCCTCTGACAATCATCAGCTGAGGAAAATAAATCATTTTTACCTGGTGCACTGATTGTAGATGGGGTTTCATAAAACAGCAAGGAATATAATGACCTTTCAACCATCCTTCATTGCAGAAGAAATCAACAAGTTCTTTAGACTCCAGCAGAGAACTCATAAATAGCAATGCTTATTTAAGATAATTCAACATGCAATAAAAGAGACATAGAGAAGAATCCTCATTAGACAGAGTAAATAGAAGGGAGTAAACACATGCTGTGTATTTTTTCATTTCTAAATAATTATTTAACATAATCTGTATAAGAATTTGAGCTATACCTTAGTTTTCTATTGCAATATAATATAGATTATTATAGGATTGCAATTATTGGTCTTCTAAAACTGACATTCACAGTTACTTGGGGGTAATCATCCTCTACCCATCCCCAATTTGATTAAAGTTTCTTCAGTCTTTCAGCCATCCCCACCAATTTGGATTCTTCAGTTTGTGGATCATGCACCATTACTTTATCAGTATGGTGCCGTTTTTCACAACTAAACCAAGCAAATTATTTGATATCTCATTAATGATTCTATCAAAATGGATCTTCTTATGTCTCTGTCCTCACCATAAGATAGAATTAATATTAAGAAATGTCTGATTACATTCTTAAACAACTACCCAAATGATCTGTTGATCTGGTCTCTATAGAATTAAAATTCCCCATGCCATTCTCTCCACGGTCCTGCATTTCATGGCCAAAATTTTCCTCCACCTACATTAGACTTTCCCTAGGATAACTACACAGACTTTACTGTAAATATGCTGGTATAAATCACAGATAGCAAGAGAAGGACTCTAAAAGATATTTAGAAAATAAGTTGAGGTTCATTTGCCTTTTTAATAAGAATAAAAATAAGCAAAAACCCCAAAATAACATCTCCACTGTAGCTCTGAATCCCAGTTCGTGAAACAGAGGATGTTTACAATTCCTTTGATAACAAAAGAAAAGAATGCTGAATAAACCTATTATCTTTTCTGCAGGCCTATTGTCACTTTGATGTAAAATAAATACAAAATGAACTGACAATTCTAAGATATGAAGACACCACATTATTGTCACTCTGTGTTCTTACAAATCTGATTCACTCATGCTGTTTAAGCTGCTGAAGGCTTTGAAGTTGGAAAATACTACCACATGAACTTCTACCATTGGTAATTAAGACATAGTGTGGCAAATCAAAGGGGACGTGCTACCTAGTGTCTACAGTTCCTTCCTAAAAAAATGCAAGCTGGGAGTCATGATAATAAATCAATTGGTTCTGCCTTTCAGTAGGAAAAGACCTGTAACTTGTTATATTATAACTCAATCCTATCTTGTATCCAAGATCAATTCCTCTTTCTCTTCATTCTCTATTATCTTTGAAGTTCTTTTCCTTCAGACTAATTTTTCTTCTAGGAATGGAGGGGAACACTGAATTTGAAAAAAAAATGAGAAAAAAAGGAAAAGAATCTCATCATTTGTCTTCTCTGTGGGAAGAACCAGGAGCATTTTCTTTTCTCTCTCTGCTTACTACCGCATATTTCTTCAAGTTGTTGTTTTCCCATAAATTTAATCAGGTTGAGCTTCTCAGGCCATGCTAAGAGCTGAGCTGGCAAAACATAGTATATAAAGGTTTATTAGCACAACTGGATTATTTAATGTGTGTGAGCCTCAGGGAGCCTTATGTTCCGGGTAGAAGACTACCTTCATATTTCATAATGTATTAAAAAATATAAACTATACAACATTTCCATAAAAATAAATTGATATGTGCCCTAATTGGAAAGGTACAGAAAGCTCACTGCTATGTTAATTTGCTTACTACAGTAAACCATCTTATGGCGTATGTATTTTGGCTAAAGCAAAGTCACAGGTTTCACTAAAATATTTCTTTTTCTCATCTCTATTATTTTTTATGGGTTAGCTTTTGCTTTAAAATGGGTAGCAGGATAACTAGCTGTTAAAAATTCATGTATACCTGGGGGGTAACTGAGTAGTTTGTTTGATTCTAAGAAGGAAAAATAGAAAAATTTCTGTACAGTAATAACATAATTTACCATAACATAATTCAGGGCTTTTAACCAGCCTTTTCTGTCTAAGTTTCCACTCCTCCACTAAAGCTTTGGGCTTCTCAGAACTGTGTGCATCTCCAGCTTCTATAGACCTGCGCTAGACTTGTGGGTGGTCAGCACACCAACCCAGGCAGATTCTACAAACTTAATTGCACAGGTGTAGATAGCACTAGTCATTTCCCTCCTCCCTGTCTATTGCTGTTACAGCAGCAAAGCCTGGGAGAACAGATCTAAAAGGAACTAGACAAACTTTGATAAACTGCAGTCACACATGCAAAAGGCAGATCTCATATGCTTACATCCTGCCCATTACTTTGGACTCCTCAAATTTATTACTGCATTACCATATAGCTGTTAGATTTCTGCTGAAAAAAAAACCTTTAAGCTCCTCCTTGTACTGATGGGTGCCATTTGAGTAGCACTGAAAGCAATTTTGCTCATGGCTCTGACACTTACTGCATGATCCTGCAATAATTATTAATTTTACCCAGAAAACCTCCCTATTTAAAGCATAAGATGCTTACGACAGAGAGAGTTTTCTCGTTATACACTTGTACAGTGACTTTTCTAAAAGGACCTGATCTTGTTTGGGATTTACAAGTGTTTTAAAAATAAATACTAAATACCTGTCCCAAAATGCTGTCTATTGTGTCTTGCATCACAAAATATGGCGTATCTTCAAGTACGAACAAGTTCCCTAGTTTTAAGGTTGTAGGGTTTTTTCTTTTAGGTTTTTTTTTTTAACCCACAATAGCTGTATCTAAATGCTTCCAAAATGCCAAATAACACAACTTTCTCTAGACATATGATCTGTGATATGAAGTATATATGGGTACATTCAGTGATATCCAAATATTTCCTTAGTTTTGCATGCCTAATACATAAAATTAGTACAGAATTCTGCCACAGAAATCCTAAGAGACAATAACTCTGTTGTTTTCATTTTAAAATATATTGTTGAACACTAATAGTATTAATAAAAGGAAAAAAAAAAAAGAAAACTACTTCACAGCAATGACAACAACAGCAAAAAAACAGATAATATTTTATATAAGTGAGCATGCACATAAATATATATAAAACAAAACAAAATAAATTCCTTTTTTTTTCTCCCTTAAATCTATTCCATATCTGGAGAGAGCTTGCTAAGATGACAGTGAGACACTGCACTGAAATGAAACACGCAATCAAATACCACCCAGTGCACAGAAAGAGTCATACTGTTCATCCAAACAAGTATGCCTATAATAGTACAGACTCTGCTGGCCCAGAAACAGCTCTTTCTACCAAACAGATTATCCTTGCTGCTAGCAGAGGGGACACGAGCATCTTAAAGATAAGATAATCAGATAAACTTGAAAAAGCATTTTGACCTGACATTTTGAACTGACAAATTAATCCCTTATATTTTTCTGACAGTTTCCCAGCCCAGAATTAAAAACATTTATTTAGCAGTGACTCTTGTTAGAATCAAAACAAGCCTATGATTCATAGTTAATCAGGGAAATTCACAAAGCAAATGGAAGAATGGGTTTAAAATGCAGCAGACAGACAGTGCTGAATAGCACTGATTAAACAGTGCTATTGGCAGGCTGGTCATCTAAGCTTTCTAAGTTGCACTCCATATTCCTTGAAGGCTTAAAGTGTTCTAAAATAAACAATAACAAAATTATTTGCAGGTAAATATCAAAAATAAATGCAATAAGGCCTTGTAACACTCACTCAACTAAAACTATATTTAAAAATACATGAATAGTTGTTTAGTTTAAGAATGCATTGTCTCAGGTAAATTTAATTCCGCACAATACCCAAACCAAAGGGATTATCCTGTTTCTGAAGGTGAGTATATGCATAGACTCATATACAAGTTAACTGAGTGCCTGCCATTGCCCTTCATTCATCCATTCATGATTTGTATGAATCATAAATGAAAAGCCATAGCTATTAAGAGCACAACATATTCTTTGAGTTTATTTTTTCCACAATATTGCCATAAACTAAGGCAAATAATGGGATATACACTTGAACTTGGTTAGTGTAATAGAGTCAAAAAACACTGAAGTTTTCAAAAGCTAAAATGGGACATGAGTTTCCACGAGCAAAAAGTTAAAATTCCCGCTTAGTATTAAAGTAGCCAATTTATATAATCTCATATCTTATTTTAGGTAGTAATAAAATAGTTTTAGTTGTAGCTAATTAGCACACAATTGTATATTTGCAGGTAAGATACTAACAAAGTTCTCCACACAATATTCCTCCAGCACAGAACCTGTCCTCACAAAGAAGTTCCCACCTGCACTGCCCCAAAACCTTCCTGCAATCCTAATCTCTGAAATTAGGAGTACAAATTAGATTGTCTTTCTCAAGATTACTTCTTTATTAGCGTTCACAGCTGTACCCTTCAGTTTTGGATTTAAATCTCTCTTCTTTCTCCTAGGAGGTATATTTTATTTTATTACCCATACAGTCACTAATTAAATAAAATTCATAGCATCATAACCCATGGATTTCCTACATTGTAACAGTACTCCATTTTCCTTTGATTATTCATTAGATTATGTTTAAACATACCTTCTGTCCCAGTTTCTTTGTCTAAACTCCTCTGCTACAAAATTTGTGTCATGGAGGAAAAGAAAAATCAAACATTCAACACTGAATTTAAAGTTTCTCAACATGAGAAGTTTTGGTACAAGAATACACATGCTACATAATTCCACCATCACTATGAAATTCATGTTTAAAGGACTTCCTGCACTGTCACTTAAATTTGGAGAAGAAATAAAATACCACTTAAATTGTTTTATATAAAGACTTCCTCCCCTTCTTCCCCCCATATTCCACAGCAAAACCACATAGGTGGCTTTCAATATTTTGAAATGTTTTCATTTTTTTTAAGAGGCAAGTGTTTCCCAATACAAAGTATTATTAGGGTTGATTTATTTTAAAATGAGAACTTTGATCTCTTGCTTTTTGATTTCCAGTCCTGGCTGAATAAGTCCAAACGTAAAATCATCATGACATAATCCTATGTCATGTTTGAGTGAATTACTCCAGATACCAGCCTACTTTTCTCATCACTTGGTTACAGTTGAGTGAGTTTGGTTCTTGATACTCTCTTGTAAGACTTCCTGGAAAGAAATTCATTTTTTCCTGTCTTTCAGAAATTTGTTTATAAGACACAAGGCTAATGTTATGCAATAAGATACCCAATTGTTGAAAAAAGCTGTCTTTTTTCCTCTCCCGCTTATATTAAAAAAAATGTTTTTCTTTTCCTTCAATGATATTGCAGCAGAATATACATATAAACAGTATCTTTATAATATACCACATAGTAGGGCCTTAACATATTGAAATGATACACAGCATGGGACGAGAAGATTCCATAGAGAAATGACTTGCTGGAAGTGAAAGTCCACTGGAAAGCCATATAGGTCTGGAAGACTATGTTCAGTTATAGCATGCACTAAGAGTTTATAGCACTGTAATAGTAATAAAAAATAATAATAGAACAAAAAATCAAGCTTAGAGACAAGTGAAAGGAAGAACAAGAAAGGCTAACTCAGTTTTAAAGGCATTTTAAAAATCCCCTAAAAGAGGTAAGTGTCCCTAAGAAACATGTTTAATCTATCATATCGAAAAAAATACATAATTCTTCACAAAAAAAAAATTCTGCAACTTAAAACAAAAAAGGAATTTTATATTTGTGAAATAAAATTAAAAACAAACAACAAACAAAACTGCCCTGCTTAAGAGGTACCATCAATTTGTATAAGGACTTATGAAAAAAAAATCCATTCACAGATTGCACAAGAAAGTCTATCAAGAACATATGCACGTGCTTAAACTTTATGCTTGCTTCCTCTCTGGTTGTAAGCAAAGTTATGTATATGTTGAAGCATTTTTGAAATCTGAGTCTAAAATTAGAAACCTTAGCTGCACCTAACTGCATTCCTGTTCTGTGCATAGTCAGCTAATATCCTCCTTGAGTTGCCATTTTGCCTCTATATATGTTAAAGAGCTTATTTTTTTACATAAAGAGTCTCTGTCTAAAATGAGAAAGAAAAAAAAAGATCATACAAGATTTCCTATCCCCTGAAGGATTTATCTCTCTTTTCTTTCCTTTTTATAAACAAGGATATTACTTTAACAAATACCCATCTGTTACAATTAACGTACCAGGATCCTCTCAAAATCACAAGTTAGGATGTGCATCTCATTCATGGAAGTGACATGGCAGGTGTTAAATCTGACAACACTCCTTTTTCCCACAAGAAAATATTCATAAATGTTTCCTGCCCCAGTGATTCATTTCAATTTCAGTTTCAGATAGATTTCGCTTCACACCTAAGGCTGTCAGATACATACTATGGTCTTGAGTTTAAATTTAAAAAGCATCAAGGGAATGAAGGAGATAACACCTCTTTTATTTCAGTTTAGAGAAAACAATAAAAAAAAATCACGTTCAACATCAATATATTGCACAGATTTCCTGTTTAGGCTTCATTTTGTCCTTGAAAAGCTGAAAAAACCCACATGACAACTAAATATAGTAAAGGTATGCCATTTCTCCCAACATTTCTAGTACATGGATATGCAAAAACCTCAAGCCTTGACACACATGAAACAGAAGAAATGAACTACTGCATGCAAAACAACTCTTTCCTCTTTCTCTCCCTGTCCCTTCATCTCCGGCCTGGGCCTCTCATCCCCCTGGTGCTGGGAGCACCAGAGCTATTTTGGTTTTAAGTTTCATTTTAGTTTTTTGGGATTTTTTTCCTTCTCCTCACTTACAGAATGTCCCTAGCTTTTGTCTGTGTCCAGAGGATCTGCAATGCCCAGCACAGCATCATAAAGATATTCTTAAAATCATTTAATCTTTCTAAGATACTGGGTTTGTTTTTGGAAACTGACTTTGTCTAAGTTCAGAAGGGGGCTTAAGCAGTGGGAAGAAATAGGGCTCAAGTATGCTGAGCTGCTTTCCTAAGTAAGGTTAAATAATTCATTACTTGACATGTTTCCCAAAGCTGGGAACTAGTCAGAAGAGTGATGTAGGAGGGAATTCTGCTCAGCAGAAACAAACAAACAGAACAGGTTTTAGTCTTCTAATCTCACACTGGATAGTTTTAGGTCAGGAGGTAAAAAGGTGAACAAAAACCTATAAGAGGCTTTATCGACCAGATAAACCACCAGATAGATCAGCAATCAATGTAGTGAAGGAGAAAAGATGAGTAAAATCAGAAAAAAAAAGGAATAGTGAGGATTTCTTTAAGTCCACAGGAGAAATAAAAGAACTAGGGAGACAAAACATAAAATAGTCTGTGGGAATAAAAGTGGAGGATTCCGGGTAAAGGCAATCAAAGAGGTTGGGTTTTTTTTATTTCAGAAAAAAGGAGTTTGTCTGCAAGGTGGGGCTGTGAAGATACCACACCTCTAGTAATTAGTGTCCTGCTAATTAAGTTGCCACGTTGGTGAGGCAGATATGGTAGGTGTTAGCAGGATTTAAATACACCTTTATCAGTGGGCTCTTTTGCCCAGTTTTCCAAAGCTGGAGCTTCTATTGATACAAACACCCCTGGTCAACACTGCACTCTGGTGAACGATCATTTTCTCTCAGTCTCACAAAAGCAGTAAGCAGAAGCTCACGTCTGAAAATGACACGTGGTTTCATAAAAATCTAATACTGCAAGGTCACATTAGGTTACTGGAAATGACTCTTTGCCCAATATTAACTATATTGTGCCCCTGCCTTAAGGATGCGCTGTGTCCTCCTTGGAAAAAACGACAACAAAACTCTAGATTGCTTGCAGGAAAATGTCCATGTTCCTGATTCAGTCACTCTTGGACTGTTACTGCTAAAGGAGAAGGAACTCCAAGCACTCCTCGACTCCTGGGACCTGTTCCTACAAAGATAGATATTTAAATGTCAGCAATAACTAAGCAGTACTATATAATTGTTTAACACTTTGGATTGACTAAATAAAGAACATACCGTAAACTCTGATCCCAGTTTTCCAAGTCCTGTTGGTATCAGCCTAGGGGACCTCTGAAGCTGATGTTTCTTCTAGTTTTAAGGTGCTCTAAGAACAGTCAAATTTTTCTGAGAGTACAAGGACCTTTTCTAATTTGAGATTGGAGATTGATACAGAAATGTGTAACTTAATATAAGGGCTTTGATTCTTCCAGAACCAAATGCAGAGGTTTTGTTTTCATCTTTCTTTTTCTTGTGATACAATAAAAATCACACGAAGTCAGAAAGCCAGACTGAAATAAAGAGAGAGGGAAAGAGAGGAAAGGGGAAGGGTAGAGAAAGTAAGTGGGAGTGACTGAGAGGGAAAGAGACTCAGGGTGAGAAAGCAAGGGAATGTGTAAGTACATGAGCAAGAGAAAGAAAAGCAAGAGCAAGGAGAGAGAGAGGAGCAAACAGAAACAGGGGAGGGGAGAGAGGGAAAGGCAGAGAAAGAAAAAGAAGGGGCAGAGAGAGAGAGTGAAAAGGGGAGAGAAGAAGCAGACAACTGTCTTTTGGCGGACTAAAATATGGCCAGGTAAAAAAAGCTGGTGAAATGGACTCCATGAAACAAACACCTGCTTACTCCATATGAAGCCTGGTGATTCCTAAATCTTTTATTTATTGTGTCAGAATTATTAGCAAGAATTTGTAGTAAGAGCAGATCACAGAAGTGAGGGGAGGTGATTTCCTCTATTCACCTTTCCACCCCAGATTCAGTCTCCCATGCCAGAACTGTCAGCTGGGGTGTGTTCCCGTGTGTCAGACTCCTCAGTTCACTGTTCTGATAATTAGCTCAAGATTAACTTCATTTAGAAACAGTCATCCAGAACTCTGTAAATGACTTTTTCTCTTCACTCATGCCTTCATATGGAATCCACATCCAAAGCTCTGTCTAAAGCACAGTTTGACACTTTACACACAACATGACTTTGTTGAGACCTTCCCAGTGGGAAAGCAAGCATACCAACACACTCCTGCCTGTCAGGGATCTTCAGCTGCTCTGGGTGGAATCGGGGTTTCAGCCCACTGTGCCCCCCTGAGGCTCCCTTTAACACGTGAGATTAACACACTGCGATACACTTAAGCATTTCTTCTGGATCAGATACCTCAGACTGAAAATGATATTTTGGTGCACTTTTAGCAGGGAAATTTAATTAGAATTACCCGTGGATAGTTTAAAAGGGAATCTGCAGATCATTTATTACTGGCCTGTATTTACTGATGCAGCAACAAACCCATCTGGTTAGGCCCTATTCCTTAATTAGTTCATTTAACATTTTTGTCTAAAATGAAACCAAGTACAACTGTATACACTGCACAAGGCATAAATCACTCTCTCTATATTATATAGTAAAGCAGCTTAATGGGGAGTGCTTTATGTTGAGGCCAATTTTTCTATATTTCATTCATTGTGCCAGGAAAATCAGTGTGAAATTGTGACTACAGCTGGCTGAAAGTAAGGGATTATGACCTCTCTTCACAGCGATTACATGCTAAAAATTAATTGTGCTTCCCCCAAAACTATAGCATTGTGACTGCTTGAAGCAGTGTAGGTGGGTGTGGGTGAGACGCGTGTAAGAACAAATAGATTACATGGTGCACAAATCAATGCTTGTTATTGCTAAGTCATAAAAAATGGTTTCTAGCTAGCAAGTACTGAAAGAAACAAACAAACAAGTTTAATTTAATTACCAGTATATCTAGTTTGTACTCTAGAGTAACTGAACTGAGATAAATTGAGACTGGTATTCATCTGTATGTTCTATTAAGATGCTGGTACAGCCAGATCCTTCAAAGTGCTGAGTTCACCCCACCAATCATGTAAAAAAATACCACAGTCTTCTTCTATGCTGCATTTAATATATTAGGTCTTGTTTCTTTTAATGTTACAGCATCTTTCTTCTTGGTGTTCCTTCTTGCTAGCATTTGCTACAGGAAATATTGATCTCTGCTTCTTCAAAATGAGATTTTCTTGTACCTTTTCTTACTCGGCAGACCCTACAGTTTGTATGTTTGATATCACAGATTCTCTCTCTGGGGAAAGCTCTGTTCTGCCACTTCACAGTTTCCTTCAGCAGAATCCTTTTCACACTTCAAATAGCATTGCACTTTGCCAATTGTGAAAGAAAAAACCTAGTTTGTTTTATTGTATACATTTAGTTACACTTAAACCCACTAACTAGCAGCCCAAAGGCCAGATGAAGCATTAAATAATCTATGACTTAGCCATATCCTTTCCCAGAGGTTTACAGCGTGATAAGATTGCACGGCTTCGGAGAAACTTCAATATTTGTGTGACAGACAAAAGCATATGAAACATCTTAATTTGTGAATTCACTCACTCCTCACAAGGCAGTACAGTTCACGCAGGAAAAATGGACTTTTCAGTCATAATTCAACGTGGAAAATAAGCACATTCAAAATAAATGTATATAGGTTGCTCCAGAAGTAATGCCTCCTATTTATTTCCACATAAACTACATCAGATATAAAAAGCACAATAATACTATCTGAGAGAGCAAATTCTCAGCTACAGACCACTATTTTTCTTCAGTGTACTCACCAGCATTAGCTATGCATTTTTGCCAGTGATGAACAAGAGCCTGCATGCTGTGCTCATACAAATCTGCACCATCAACACTACTGAAAGTTACCACCCACCGCCTCACTGTGCTCACATCCACTGTTTGGTCCCCAGAAACATTCAGCAAGCATCCATGAATGTCAGAGGGTGCCATTTTTTTCACATGGAGGAATTCAGTGGCACACCTTTGCTTTGTATGCACTTCCATATCAAACACCATTTTGTCAGACTGCTCCTCTGCTGCCATCTGTCACAAGGCAATAAAAATGTAATGGGATTTTGGTGGGAAAGTTCAACCCCTACTGCCACACCACCATCCACCTCTGATGTCATGGGGCAACATAATAAAGTAGAAGGCATTATTTTTGGAGCAGTTCTTGTATATAGATACTGCTCTCTAAGTATTTGTTTTTGCATTACTTTAGAGACATGCTTCGATAAACCTTCATTTCAGGGTTTAGATGTCTAACAGAGGTGAGAGGCTTCACTCACTCACTGACTGATGGTAAAGCTCAGTAGCACTTCCCATGGGTTCAAACTGTGTCACTATATTCAGCACAGAAAGGGCCAACAGAAAGTACTGTAAATCATACACAAGAACTATTTTGTTTGACCACTGATGATGATGGTTGAAAATACAGCTGTGGACACAGGCAGTGGCTGAGCTGGAGTAAGTGAAATCTGCTTGTGTTGCCATATCCTTTTAATCCAGTCTTTATTTTCCAATGCTTATGTATTGATTTTCATTTGCTTCTAGCATCACATGAACGACTTTACAACATGTGACTTAATTTTCAAATGTGCTTTATCACCACATTTTCCATAACTTCAGTGGGAATTGCTAGTATCATCATATTTATTTACTCTTCTTTAAACAAATTAAATAAAAATGGCTTTAGAGAGTACTTTTAGGTCCTCATTTTAAGAACGTTTCTAGTAGCAACATCTGTGCAATCTTTTTCCAACGGGACAAAACAGTAACAACTTTCAGTACTCTCCTTTGAAGAATTTCAATTGCTGTGTGTCATGCTGATTAATCATGTATGGGAGATAATATGATTTTATAGAGGTGGAATATTTGTAATAAATAAACAAATATTTGTAATATTTGTATTTAACTGCATCTCATTTATTGCATTGGTTACATGTTTTTTCTTTAAAAAAGTTGAATGGATACCATTGGTGAGATTACCAATTTTTTTCAATTTTAACAAACTTAAATAGTTTCAGATATCATGCATATTTCTGTATTTAATGTCTGCTTTTGATTACATCTCTAATCCTTACATTTTGAGATAATTCTATGTTTAATCCTTGCTGCATTTTGCTGAGCTAAGTAGATGAATATATATCCTATGTTTCATGTTACACTGGGAAGCAAGTGCATTTAGACCTATATAGAGAAGAAATGAAAATACATGATCCGCAAGTATCTCAAGAAGTCGCATGCTCTAAATAGCACATTGTTTGGTCTGTTATTGGTAAGTTAGCATCTGATCTAAAAATTGACTTTCTCCTTACTCCAAGAAAGACATTTAAAAAAAAAAGTGGGAAAAAAGCTTGCAAAAAGTGACTCACAAAGAACTGCTCTAATAGCAAACAATTATAATTAGTTATAACAGGGACATAATTACATGCGTTTTTGATACATATAGAAGTGAAAAGGTACATGCAATTTTCTTCTGTAAATGCACATAGGTATCCATAAATGTGAATGACCTTCCCTACAGCCAGTAACCAAACTGCCATCAGGCCACAGGCTGCTCTGCCTGTGTCGTGGTATGGCAGAGCTGCCAGTCATCCCCTGCCTCGAGTGCCAGCTTGTGCCTACCATATCTACAATCTCTTTGAGTATAAATGGATGTTTTCTGGGCTCTAAGACCACACAAATCACCTCAGGCGGAATAATAATTGTACTTGTAGCAGCAGCCAAGCTATTTCATGGACATGTTGGGTTGGCAGAAGAGTGAATCAATTTATAAAAGAGTGTGCAGCATTAGATAAAGCCAAAGCCCTGACGGCTTTATCTGATGGGTTCAGTTTGTTTTCTTAGAAGTAAGTCGCCCTGAGGCATTTTGCTGAATTTATCGAATAGTCACTTTATTTTAAGCAACAACAAAGGCTTAATAAGAAAGGGGAACTTGCTGAAAGGTCACCTGCAGCCAGGTATTATCATCTGAGCAGATGCAAACTTTGCAACATGTAAATCACCCTACAAACTGACAATGAGCATTCATCTCCTATGATTTGTTTGATGCCTGTTCCCATACTTAAAACACTGTTGCACTGTCTTAGCTATTTCAATATGATTTTCATATAACCAGCATGGACAACATAAGAAAATATTTTGTAATCAAAAAGAGAGAATAAGTGAGGGTGGAATTCAGTTCACTCAGCACGGTTCTTTTCTGATAGAATATATTCTAAGATAATTTTCAGAACAGCAAATTGAACAGACATACAAATAAACTTCTACACATCTTGGAATTATGATCACACAGAGTAATTACAACTAGGTGCCAATTTCACTTACTGCCAGCAAAGCCATAATTAAACGCTGGAAAAAAAAATTGAGAAAGGGGAGGAAATCTTAGAAGTTTTGGAGACTATAGTCTCATTTTTTTAGTTTTACATGCAAAAGGTAAAAAAAAAATTCACAGTTGAAACAAATGTATATGTTGTAATCAATTATTTTTCTCACAACAAATATGCCAAGTCCTATGAATTATTTAGGATATGGTTTTTGGCCCCACCTCACTCTTCCTGCTGTATATGTTGGTAATTCATTAACTGCAAAGCACTGCAGCACCTCTCCCTCTCTAAGACCTGCCAGCTTCCCCCATCTGGTAGCAAGTCCTTGGGAGGGAGAGAATCTGTAGCGACTCTGCCTGAGCAAGGCCCATGTTCAAACAGTTCTCACTATGACCTCTCTGTCTGCAGTGTTTTGCTGTTGCTTTTCCCCACGACTCTGTGTCACGACACAAATGACGCATGAACACAATGCTGCCATTTGACCTGATGTGCAACTGAAAATGGCAGAAGCTTGAGGGATCTGTGCACACATGTACTTGTGAATGCAGAGAGCAGTGTGTGTGCCTCCACTAGTGGCTGACTGCCTGTGCCAGTTGAAAAGGAGGAGGAGGATTTGCCTACCTGTGTTAATATTTTACGTAAGTGCTATACGTAGGTGCTTTTCCACAGCAGTCTGAATGGCTGGCTGCATCAGTGTGTCGCTGGACGATGTGCTCAGCTTCACTGCTGTCTGAATCCACAAACAGGAAAGCAGCAGCCACTTCTCTCAGTCTGGGCAAAGACATCATGCTCCAGCAGCTGGTCAGGAGGGAGGCCTGGGCCAGGGTGACTGGAGAAGGCAGTCATGCCCTTAACATGACTTGGCACGAACCACAATCATGGTCCAATGACAGCTTTTGGGAAATTTTCTGTTTGTTTACATCCTCAGTGAATTCAGTAGAAATGCATGTGTTGTAAAGCAAGTATCCAGCGTAACTAAGGTCATCACATTTATCTCAAAATATGTTTGACCCATTAATTGTCCAGATCTGACTAAATAAGTTGAGTGTATGATATATGTATTTAAATGACTAAGTGATCCTGCTCATTTCCAGTAGAGGACTGGACTTTGTGATATGCCAGAGCACCAGAGTGGAAAAGTTGTGGCAGCTTCATCTATTGAATAATTAATTACTTTACTGAATTAAATATGAAAATGGTATTGGTAATTTAGAATTTCTCACACTATCTCACAGACAAGAGTCTTCTTCTTACTTTACCTCATAGTAATGTCTATTTTCTTTACTCCCCATTCTTAACATGCAGCACGCTGCAGTATTTTATACCAACAGCCACATAAAAACATCAGATACTGTCAACTAGGAAGTGAAGGTTTTGACAGCAGGCTACTTGGGTGTTGTCAGCTTGGAGGCTGATTGGTATTGTAGGATAAGCTTCTTACCTCAATGTATAGTTATAGTTAATATGTAGTTAAAATGTCTGTCATGGTTAGTATGGATATTTAAGTAGTAAAAGCTAGTTTCTTGGGGGAAAATGTTTAAGCACATGCATCTGTCCATCCTTCTCAGCACCAGCCTCTTGCTGCCTATATACTAAAGATGAAATAACCTTGTGATGAACCTCACTGAAAGCAAGAGGGCTAGAAAAATGTAGCACCAAACACACTGTGACCAGAATTAGCAGGACTCACAGAAGGTGATTTGCTACAAAACTTACCAGATGAACTGCAATGTTTCCTAACAATGGGAAGCTTGCACTTTGCCCATTCCCCACCTTTTCTTAATATATGGTATTTTACAGGATACATTCAGCCCCACATCTCCTCACAGCTGCACTAACCAGGTCACAGGGGAGTCTGCTGGAAAAGGTTTAGTTAATGTTTACTGTTTGCCAGAAAATCTTAGATGAGATGACAAGTCATCTCTCATCACTGGGAATATTAAGGTAACTAATGCCAAAACATAAGAAGTTAAGATTTGATAATAGGACAAAGACAACTTTAGTGATGCAATTGCCAAATTCAGGAATTGTACAATAGCACTGTTTCACTTGTAAGAAACATGCGTGCAACATTTGCACTGGGACAAAGACATAAAAAAAACATATAGGTAGAATCTGTTACAGGCAGGAGGTGAAAAATACCTGCATAGAACTAAAAATTCAAAATGTTATTAGAAGTTGAGTGCCGTACCTTGAGGCTATGAAATTCTAACATTCATTTCTGAACTTGCTTGGTCAACTCATGGAAGCATTTGAATAAAATAAACGAGACAGATAGGCATGTGTAGAGAGAAGGAGTTTAACACACCGCTGACATACATGAAATGAAAACACGTACAACAGAGATGTAACAATCTCTGCTATAAACTGTCTTGAAGCTCTTCTTACTTTTCCTCCAATTCACCTGGCAATATTTCAACTGCCAGGTCCAAGCTTTCTGCCACAACAGGCAATTAAAAAATTATTATAAGTAATAAAGACCAGAACAGCATATATTTGAAACAATTAATATTGTTTTTTTCCTTGTGATCAAAACTACCTTGTCCTTAAAAACAAATAACCTGGAAAACAAAACAGAGTAGGTTCATGTGCTCATTAAAGGGTGAACGCTATGCTTTAGCAGAAAACTGCAAGCTGCTGCAATTTTTACAATTAAAAAAAAAAACAAAAAAAAACCAACAAAAATGTTAGCAATAAAATGCAGTCAATTCAGGCTCTTTCTGCTTCAAGTTGAGAATCTGCCAACAAGTATAAAAAAATTTGCATTTCAAAATGAAACATGAAATCCCTCTCTACCTGTTTGAAATTAAAAGAAATCCCAGTGGAGCTTGTAAAATATGACTATTGTTTAATGACCTTCTATTACCAGTGAAAGAACATCCAAGATCATTGCAGAGATTTCTGGTCTAATCAGGTTAATGACGGAAGCCAAGGCCAGGACTACAGCAAGCTGTTCGTTAGCATTTGATATTTCTGGCAAATAAAGTCACTGCTGTTCATCCATTAAGTTCACATCCAAGAAATAGTAGCAACTGCTCCTGACATTCAGTACAGAATATTCTGCTCTCTACTGAGTTCCACTGCTGTAAAGAAGCCACGATTGGCTTGAAAGAGAAAATCAAGATGCTTTCAATGGCTCCAGTTAAACAAGTACAGCAGTAAAGCTCCATCTGAACAGAGCAAAAGCTAATCAATTTATTTTTTTAAAAAACATTTCTCAGTATGTTAGGAAGAATATGAGGATATTTTGTTCTTCACTGAGATGCAGGACAGGAAACAAGAAGAAAGAAGCACACACTATTAGGTTCTCAGCCTTCATACAGAGATCATGGTTCAATGATCATGTGCTGAACATAACATTATTTTTCATAAGTACCGTTCAATCCATCACATGCAAGATTCCACATTTCCGTTGGCCTTTAAATCCCAACTTAATGTCTCCCTGGCAATCAGTATGCACTGGTGAGCTAAATGAACATAAACACGCTTGCTAGGGCTGATCACTGACCAGCTTTAAAAGGCCCGAAAGAACTGTTTTCTTTAGCTGGATTGTCAGTTAGATCTATCTCAGCAAACATGGTATATATGAGCACTTGATTCTGAGCCATTTACTTATACAGTACGGGGAAATGAAAGACCTGCTGAGGTCAGACTGAGATGTGTATAAAACTGATGGCCTGTTTGGCCAGAGGTTATTATTTTCCTGTTCTAAGGGAGTTCCTGGGCTGCAGGCTGGCAGCCCTTATTATGGTTTGGAGTTGCAAAATACCTCAGACCCCTCCAGGCTCCTAGTGTGAGCCTTAATTCCCTCTGCTGCCAGGGGAGTCCTGAATGACATCTGTCACTGACAGCTTTCAGGAGTTGCTTGGGTAACATCTGATTCTTCACACAGAGAAGGACTTCTCCCATTGCAAGAAGAGGACAGTGAAGAGAAGAAACTACTCCATCTGGGAGTACCGCTATGCCAGTGAAAGAAGTGTCAGTGGAGAAGCTGTCTGCAAGGCTGCCTTCTCCCCACCAGCATTTCTCCTAACCATAGCAATCACTCTGATCTATCCTCACACAATTTCCTACTATACTGTGTACTATACTGAAGCTGGTGAGGGGTCTGGAGCACAGGCCTTATGAGGAGCAGCTGAGGGAGCTGGGATTGTTCAGTCTGGAGAAGAGGAGGCTCAGGGGAGACCTCATCACTCTCTATAACTATCTGAAGGGAAGTTGTAGTGAGCTGGGGGTCCCTCTTCTCTCTTGTAACTAGTGACAGGACGAGGGGGAATGGCTTCAAGTTGCGCCAGGGGAGATTTAGGCTGGACATTAGGAAATACTACTTTTCTGAAAGAGTGGTCAGGTGCTGGAATGGGCTGCCCAGGGAGGTGGTTGAGTCACTGTCCCTGGAGGTG